>NW_006921457.1:0-42273 GCF_000392275.1 Phaeoacremonium minimum UCRPA7 | reverse complement strand
CTAGGTGCGAATTCTATGATATACTCACTGCGTTCATTTAGGTCAAGACTCCTTGAAATATACACAACGCTAGCTTGGGTGAGACTTTTATGACATACCCAATACAGCGATATTGATGTAGATTCTATGATACACGCCCTAATACCTTTTTCGCGGGAAGTCAATGACATGTCCCCTCCCTAGAGTCAGTTGGGCAGGAAAACCATGGTATACTCAGTATAGCAAGGTTGGGTGAGAAGTCAATGTTAGACCCTGAACACGTTTGAGGTGCGATTCCCATGACACACCCATTTAGTACTACCTGGTAGCAGCATTACGAGATAGCCAGCCTGCCAGCCAGCGGATCGCGCTGCGACGTCGCGTCGCTTTGGATCTTTGGGGGTGGCCGCCTCCTGTAGGACGCGCCGCTCAATCTCCGGAGCAACCTCGCCTGCTGACGGGCACCGAGCCATCCCAGAACACAGACACGGGTACAGCCACGAATCATGGAAAATGCCCCTGGTGCAGTGAAAGTATATTTTATTTTTTTATATATCTTTTAACCTCTTTCACAAACATGACTGTTTGAAGGAGGCAGGACAAGCTCTCACCAGCTTGCGACACGCGCCTGACGACGACCGTGCGCCAACGTCCGCAACGATGGCTGCTCAATCCTAACCTACGCGTCTCCAACTCGAAGCCCACATAGCGTTCTCGAAACGCGTATTTGGAGCTCTCCTATTCGAGTCCCGCATCGTGGCATCGTGATGCCGCTCACCTGGAGCCTACGCCGAAACACATCGCTTCCTCCTGTCCGATCTGTTCGCGCGCGGTCGTTGCCCCCGTGTACGACCTTCGTGATTGATGCGAACGATCTTTACAAAGCATATCTTGAGCTGTATGGACTCTCGACCCCAGCGCGACCTATATTTTCAGCCTTGACGATGGCTAGACAGATTCGTCCCACCTTCTGCTCCGTTGTGACGTGTCATCGCGACATCATTATCGCCAGCAAAATTCAGAACACCCCCCGAGGTTGTCGAGTACGAGTTGGAACTGGGGTTTCATTCGGCACCCGTCAACTTCAAGCCAGTTCCCACATCCGACCGAAGAGCACCCGATATCGCCGAACATGATTCGTAAGTCAAGCGTTGCGCAGCCGAATTTTGTCCTCGTAAGACGGCATATTCTCACTGTGGTTAGGTCTCGCGATCCATAAGCAATGACTAACTGATGCCATCCGCCCTGGCAACCCTCGTCATCCTGAAGATCTGCCCCCCTGAGCAACCTTCGAGATGTGCACGGCGATTTCTACGATCCTGAAGAACCTATTATGATGCTCGCCTCGGAAATCGCACTGCGTGTTGAGCTGGGTTAACGGACACTGACGAATGGCACGGACGAAACACTCTAATGCTTCCAAGCCGAGTCTAATGCAATGAATGCTTCGTCAAAGGTGCAAGGGCAGTAAATCTCAACGCGCCGCTAGCTTCCACGGAGACTTTCATCATTGAGCAGGGCTTCAAAGCGAGAATTCAGCGAACCTTTGCTTAAGAAATGAGGCCGAGGGACGATACTCGGGCAGGAAATAACTTTGCTGCTACATATATCACTTGAACTATGGCTTTTGTGAAGAGACACCCCATGGGAGCTTCGTATGTCACGTCTTCCGTCTGCAGCAGGTGTAACTGCACCAAGACGGCCGAGTCATTAACGTCCACACATGCAGTATACCATTGTTCAGACCTCCTCATTGGTCATTGGATCGAACCGTCTGACTATAAAAGTCTGGCGCAACATGGTTGCAGGGAATGCTGGAGCTGTTTTGACCAACAAGGTTGGCGCACTGAAAGACTTCGAACTGTAAGGTTGTATCACAAAATGGTAGCCTTCGGTCTGGTTGATGCCCATGATATTAACTCGATCAAATGTGACACCAGGGCAGGGATGGCTAGCGGCGCAGTAAAGTGATGCAGCAATGTTGTAACGCGATGTACCGTTGAAGTTTACCCAGTGCACGTCCGAGATAGCTATTTTGGAGTTGTTGCAACCCACGTTACCTTGGGCATAGATACACTGCCTGATCTGGATAGGTAGGGCAACATTTTCAAGCTGAAAGTCACGGAAGGTGATGTTCTTGACGATGCCGCTTCCTCCTCCACCCGCATCCCCCTTGCTAGTGCTGTTGAGCACCTCGCCTTGCCATGTCTTGATATAGGCGCATTCGCCACTATTAAGACATGTCACATTCTCAAAGTTCACATTAAACACGTAGTCGGGTGTCTCTGGGTACTGGCCAACTGAACCGAATGCCATTCCCGCACCGCCATGGCACGTCACGTTGCGTACCAGCAAGTTAGTTGTGTTGCCTTGTGGCGCCACGCAATCGTCACCGGTGACAATGGTAGCATTTTCAATGAGCAAGGTGTCGGCATTCCACAAATCATAGCCATCCGTGTTGGTTGTGCTGTACTGGTCGTTGCTTGTTGCGTTGGCATAAAAGTTGACCAGCAATACATTCTTGCTTTGCCATACAAAGCTTGACCAGAATATGGGTTGTTGACTACGCACATCTCGGCGTTAGATATGTCCTCTATTCCAAAGACAAAGTTTTACAATATCACTCACATGATCAACCCATCGATCCAAACATCCGTTGAGTTGAAAACGGTGATGACTATGAGCCGTCCGGGCATGATCGCCCCGTTATGATTGGACGTGTACCAAGTCTGACCTTGACCATCAACCCATCCGCCCTCTCCTCGGAGCGTCACGTTCTTTCCGCCAAACAACCATGCCGTGACTTGATTCTGGAAGATGACCGGGAATGAGTGACTACGCCAGTAGGGTGTGTTGTCCGAGAAGAGCAGCCGCCCCTGTAGTGTCACTCCAACGTTGAATAGATTAGTGGTGTTCATAACATTGGCGATATGAAATGTGCCGTTGCTGAACACCACGGTCCCGTTGGTTCCACAGAGATTGAACGCTTAGTGAATTGAAGGCACGTCGTCCACCAACTGCCCGTCATGCGTTGTCGACTCCGGGTACAGTGTGCATGTTGTGCCAACATTGACCACATATCTTGTAGCAAAAGCGGCTAATCCAAGGAGCATCAACAATCGCATTGTTTATATTCAGAATACGATTTTCACATATTTGTATTGTTGTGACGTATTAGCCCATCGTGGACTGAAAGTAGAACCAAGACTTGTTTTGCCAAACCTTCCTCACTTTTCCATTCATATTTATAGCTGCCTATCCGGATATTACAGTTCTCTTGTAAGACACAGTACTAGCATCGCCATATGCGGCCTGGAAAGACATTCAAAGTCGGCGATCACTAAAACCCTAATCAGCACTTTGCTTTTTCTGGGCGAAGACGTACGAGACTCTCGCATAGAAAGCAATGTATTGCCGGGAACTCCGCAATCTGCTTGGGGAACGTGACATCCAAACGCGAGGTCGTCATGAGTAGTATGTCACTTCGGAGTGCCGGGTATTACCTAGACTGGCGGACTTGATGTAAGCGGGTGTTTGAACACGCTGGGCGTGGAGGGGAGGAAAAACCTGACTCAACGTCGCTGAGTATTGTACGACGATTTAAGACACAGTATGTCCCCCGCGAATCGTAGTTTGAACCAAAGTCTATCAAGTAGAGCCATGTTAAGGAGTATCAACTTAGCGGTACTTAATGTTTCTGTTTGTTATGTAGGGTGCCCTCCCTAATGCCCTAATAATGGATAGTTCTGATACCACCTGTTGCCATATGGTCCCACCCTTCCCCTAAACACTCAGATCACGACTATCATCAGTCCTTCTTCCATGAATAGTCACACCACAAAGGCCATCGAAATCAATACCACGTACCCGGTTGGAACTATAGTTGACAAAGATTGTCTCTTCCACGGCAGTTCTCAATGTACTTATATTAAAAGTGCCATTTTTTATCCACGGCCTCCTAAAAACGATTAACCCTGGTGTGCCCGCAAAAGTCATTCGACTACCACATGTAGCGGAAATTCGGATTTTCCTTGTCAGTCAAATCGTCAAAAGCGCTTTCCAGGTTCCATTCTATGGCTGCCGAGTTCTGTGCCTAGAGAAGAGGACAATCATCAGCCGTTGTGAGGCACGCTGTGGCAAGAAGCGTAACACACCCTTGTTGCGTCTTTCTTTCTATTCTCTCTTTTCAAGTGCCAACCAAGCACAAGAAGCAGGCAGATAATCAACCCGTAACACCCCATATGAACCGAGAAACATCTAAAGTATCGTGGCGCGTCCTTGCTCTGGAATACCTGCGGTCCAATCATATTACCTACGGCCCATGCCAAGAAGAGCGAGGCAGTGCTAACGGACTTCTTAGTCTGCCCGGCGACATTGCGAGCCAACAAAGACATGAGAAGAACAGTCGTACCCCAGAAGGAGAGTGTGCACCAGTAGGCGAACAAGAGACCAATCCTAGTAGAATGAGAAATTGGAACGGCTTCTTTACGTTAGTGGCTTCGGATAGAAGTCTCGGAAATATTATTTACCCATTAATACAGCCGTCCCAATTATGTTAGGCACAAGAAAAAACTGCATATTCCTTTAGTGGAAGTATCTTGGAAGCAATAGGGATATCGTACAAGCTGAAAGATGATAAATTGGTTGTAGCGGCGGCGGAGCCAAGCAGCACTCAGGAGAACAACAACCTGTATGGCACCATTTACCATTGAGAGTAGTTCGGTGTCTAGAGTTGTGAAACCAAAGTTCTTGATCAATATGGTGGAGAATGATCCCAGACCACCTGTGGGGATCTGAATGCTGTTGCACGAATCAAATCAGTAGCCACACAAAAGGGTTCGAGTGTTATGAAAGAGGCAGCATACATAATCTCGATCAGAATGTAACACCATATTTGAGGATCTTTGATAGTCTCGATGATATGAGATCTTTTTAGCTTTCGGTTTTGAATACCGGTCTGGTTTTCGCGAACTCGTTCGATCATTAGTACGCGGTCATATTCTGAGTAACACTTGGCTCTCATGGGAGAGTCAGGCATCCACCAAGCGACGAACACAGCCCAGACACAAGTGATGCAGCCAAGAAGGACATAAAGAATCTGCCAGGATTTGAGAACTGGAGAGTGAACATGACTTATGCCGTAAGCAATGAGACCACCGCAGACTCCTTGAACACCATTCTGGAGGTTTTGTTAATCGTTCAACGTGACTTTGTTTTAGCTAGTCAAGAATACTCAACTCACCATTCCCTAGTCAAATTAGCTTACAACACTTTTGTTTATCAGAAACCAAAATTACTCACATACCAGTAGGCGACAATGTGTGCCTGTTCCTCTCTTCTGTACCACATTGAAGATAAGAGGAGAAACGTTGGTTGAGAAACCGCTTCAAAGACCCCAAGCAAAACTCGCATCACACACAGGATCTTGAAGTTGTACCCAAAACAGGTCATGGTGAGTGTTACTCCCCACAAAAATATGTTACCTGCGAGATATTTTGCAATGGGGACTTTCTGGACGAGAATGACAGTTGGGTATTCAGCGAAGACAATTCCAAAGTAGATTACTGTGTGAAGCCAAGAGTACTAATAGAAAGTGAGTCAGCGTGATGCCAGAGGAGCAATAGAAGATGATCTTACGTCCTGCCCGATTAGATGGGCATCTTCTTGAATGCCCATGATGGCAGTATAACTAAGGGCATTTTTATCCAAGGACTGTAGGAAATAAGTCCCCAACATGACGACTAGAACTCGCTTGTCGATCATAGACCGGAGGCGTTTGCTTGTCGCCTCGTCGACTCGCACATTATCAGCTGCAATAACATAACTGCGAAGCTCTTCATCAACAGCCGCATGTTTATTGGCTGCGGGTTCTGGGTCTGGGGAATGAGGACGCTCGATGTGTTGCTGGATTGACTTTGTCTCGGCCATTGTTTTTATCTGGACACTGCCTGCCATCCATACAAATGTCCATCAGCCTGATCCTAACTTATCTCATTAACTTATACAAACAGCTCTACCCCGACCTCTTGGCATTTTCCGAACAAGAAACTCCGCTCTACCCCAGAGTGTCAAACAGTAATGCTTATCCGATTGCGGGGTTCGGGTTGTGAGTGTGGGGTTGCGGCGATCGCTTGACACGAAACTCAACTGTCACATTGAGAAAGACAGTGTCTAGAGAGTCGAGTGCGCTCTCATGTCCGCGTAATCAAGCGGTGAATAGTCGAGCTATGCTACATATAGATAATCTAACCTTTCTTCTCCGCCTTGTTTCAAATGACTCGGTTGAGGGCATGCCGAGTTGAAATCCTTCGCGCCGATCTTATCCCCTCTACCGATGGCTAGTGTCTCGAGGTGCCCCGTGGAGTTAGATTGCAAGAAAGCACCGATCATCTTTCTATATCCTTCCGACTAAGGCTTTTCCGAATGTCCATATCCGATCTGCTATTTTCCGAACAATTTCTCTTGTAGCCAAGCACAACTTCTTTTCAATGATTTTTCGGTTTGAGGGAGAGCAGTTGTTTAATTGTCAAACACTGAGGTGTAGGATATTCATTAATTATGGCAGATGACTTGCTTTCAGTATTCACCGACCCCAATGGGGTTGAAAACGCACCCTTCGACATCACCATCCGGCTTACTGATATGAGCCTTGGAGATGCGAAGGGTTTAGCTAAAAAGCTTGTAGACAGCCTCGTCAATTTGAAAGACAATTCTGGAAAATACCGCGTGCCACTACCCAATGGTGGCTTTAAGGTAGACTCCAAGTCTTGGGACAATTGGGAGTGGGCACAAGGGGTGGGCTTGTACGGGATGTGGGTGTTGTTCGAGATCACGAATGATAAAGCCGTGTTTGGCCACATCCAGGAGTGGTTCGACAAACAGTTCGAAAAGGGCACTCCGACCAAGAACGTAAACAGCATGGCTCCTTTGTTAACTCTGGCATACCTATATGAGCACACCAGGAGGCCGGAGTATTTGGCGTATCTTGAATCTTGGGCCGAGTATATCATGCATGGCATTCCACGGACACAGGGTAGAGTAACTGTGCTAAAGCCACTTGAAGATGAATAATTAACTGTCGATTAGAAAACGGAATCCAACATATAACTTTTCGACAAGTCAATGAAGGCCAGCTATGGGACGATACGTTGATGATGTCCGTACTCCCACTCGCTAAAATTGGTGTGTTGCTCAACCGCACGGCTTACGTAGAAGAAGCCAAGCGCCAATTCCTACTACACATCAAATATCTAGTAGACAGACGAACTGGATTGTTCTATCACGGTTGGACGTTTATCGAGAGGAACCATTTTGGCGAGGCATTATGGGGAAGGGGCAATTCGTGGATCACCATTGCCATTCCAGAGTTTTTATCACTTCTCCAGCTGCCACCGGGGGACCATCTGAGAGACTTTTTAATCTCCACTCTAGAGCAACAGGTGTCCGCGCTCAAGAAATTCCAAAACAAAAACGGTCTGTGGCACACGCTGGTTGACGACCAATCGTCGTACTTAGAGGTCTCTGCATCAGCAGGATTTGCATTCGGAATACTGAAGGGTGTCAGGATGCGGTATCTAGCACAAGACTACCGAGAAATTGGGCTTAAGGCAATGGAAGCAGTGGTGAACAATGTGGACGACAGCGGCGCTGTCCAGAATGTAAGCTTTGGGACGCCAATGGGATTTACTAAAGACTTTTATAAAAAGATTAGGCTGACTACGATGCCATACGGCCAAGCAATGACTCTACTCTGCGTTGTGGAGCAAATGAGGCAATATATGTAGTATGTACTCGATCAGGAGCCTTCTTCAACACACTCATTTCCACTTCAAAGTTACAGAAGATAGAAGAAAACCTGGGGGTGGTACAAAAGGGCTGGAACAGTTGACCATCAGTTCTCCTCTTTTTTTGGGGTTTTTTTTTTTTTTGCCTCGTACCCTGTCACATTGAGAAGGGTCTTTCACAAAGCGAACCCTATTGGTGAACCTGAGAGCAATTTCGCTCTAATAAACGTATACATTCCCCTAGCAATGTTACTTGGCTATGATTGGGCGGTCGGATCATAAATTGCGAAGGAAGGAAGTTATCTAGCTTCTTAGCATTAAGATGATGTATGATTTCTTCGCTCAGTGGATTTATGCACAAAATCTGTTCCTATAGAAACAAAACTCACCCTGAACTCCGACTCACAGAAGGCAAATATGCTTGACTCTAGTGAACTGCCTTTTTGCACTAGATTTTAAAAGAAACATGGGCGGTGTCGCTTCAGTCTTCGAGGATCTGAAATAGAAACTGACGCGAGTAAGACGTATGGTGGACAAGTTTTAAGCCTGTTGCGGATGCGACAGTGACAGAATGATTCCAATGGTACTTCTGGGTTACTGCCGCTTAGAGATAGTGATATTATGTTGGGAGGGGAAATAATTACACGGTTTGTAAACCACCTTGAAGTCTTGTCTTGGATCTAAGCCGGAATGTAGGGGCGACTAATGTTTATCTTTGCCTTTAGCCACAAACCACTATGCCTTGAAAGTATTCACGCCCAGTAAGTTGTTGTGCTTCTCGTTCCAGATCTCAATATCTTAGCAGCGGTACAGATACAAAAGATCTGCACAAAAAATATGTTACCCGAACAATCCCTCCGGAAAGCTTGTTGGCCATGAATGTAAAAGACGGTTGGAACCCTCTGTGCAAGCTTCTTGACGAGCCTATTCCACAGGAACCATTTCTACATGCTAACGAAGCTGCTGCTATTGCCAATGCCAACAGCTGTGATGAAAGTACCATCACTGTGGTCAAGATTTGGAGCTGTGATAGCAAGCCGCGGCATGGCCCGTTTGGGTGTGGTTGAGATCATCATATGCCTATTATTGTACTCCGCGTCCCTGGTTTCATACTTAACTACTTTGGTCACGTACATAATTTGAGGCTAGACATTCGATAGAGACTTAAAGTCAAAAAGAAACAGTAACATGAACATGTTTCACAGGTCTCAAGGTCAATGTCTACATGACCCAACAATCACGAACTGATATCAAAGATCGTAGGCTGTAGGCAGTGACTTCCTTTCTGGGCCGGTGGTGAACAAATTCAAAGGTCTGGAATCGATATCTCACATAATCGTACAGATACATGTCTCGGAGTCGAAGCAAGTCACCATCCTATTTGGCACTTACTCTGAAGGCAAAGTCTAGGTTCAGTGCTATAAGGTACCTGAGCATCGAGACTCCTCAGGTATACTGTTCATATGACTGCGCCTGGGCACTGTATCGCCCGATTGCTATTTTAGCATCTCGTAAACGAGCTTGACCTCCGGGACTTTTGCCTCAAACTCCGCTCTAGTTTCCTCCCAAACCTGCTTCTGGATTTTCTGGCCACTCTTCCTGTTCATGAAAGGTGGATATCTGTCATCCAGAAGTTAGCAATGTGGTTTCAAACGCTCAGTTGAGACTCCATAACATGTGTGAGATAAACTTACGATGTAGTATCAAAATCCTGCATGATCTTTCCATGCGCATCTTGCCCCACCGAAACACCGTTGACTAGAGCAGTTGCACAGATTTGCGGGTCTCTAGCTCCCAAATTCATGATCATCCTTGGAATCAACTTGGCCTGGTTTGGGTTTGTCAGTGCTGTCCATGCCGAACCAGGATCAGCGCTATTGACAGTCACTCTCTGCATGCCATTGCCAGCAGCAGTGGAGACTCTGGCAGCCAACTCGCGAGCGAAATAAAGCAAGAGCCCTTTTGAGCGGCCATATTGATGCGGTTGCATTAAATTGCTGTTATTGCTCATCTTCTTGAGGTAAGAGCCGCGCCATGGCCTCGACATAGTGAAGGAGGACGGATAGATCCCGAACGTGGTGACAAATGTCAGCACAGGAGGAGATGGGTTTCCCGACGACGATTTAAGTATGGGAAGCAAAAGAAGACCGATAAGTGCGCTGGAGAGATAATTGACTTGTACCGCTGTCGTGAGACATTAGACCAAAGGTTCCACAAGCATTCACTGCTCTGATATTGTAAGGAAGACATACATGTTTCCCAGCCCTCAGGTGACTCCCGACGATTAAAGGCGAGAATTCCGGCGGTCAGCAAAGCATGGTCAAGACTCTTCAACTCCTTTGCTTTCCGTCCTAGCTCCTGACAACCCGCGAAAGTCATCATATCAATCTGCCACAGGAGTATCCTGGGAATAGGTTTGCTTTGCTCCGTGAGTTCTGCCTCGATCTGCCTTTTCACTCCCTTGAGATCCATCACGTCGACCAAAATAAGAGTTTCCACGTCCCTATGAGCAAAGATCTTGGCTGCTCTGGAGCCGAACGCGCCATTTGCGCCGGTGACTAGAGCAGTTCTGCCTTTATATGACTTAGTGTGAATTTGTGGCCGGCCAATGCGCTGTGCCGTAAGACTGCGATATGGGAAGTATTCTGCAATAAGCCATGGGATTCCGTATGTCAAAACGACAGTAATGACAGTAGCCGCAACAAGCATGCCGTAACTAGCCATTCTTTGATCAGCGCTCGTTTTTGGTTGATATGAAAATATCGGTGAGGGATTTCGTAGTAAACACGCCACACGACATCCTGTGTCCGTGCGCGTGTTTTGATTTTACTGCTGGTAAACTAGTGCCCAGTTCGACGCCCAACTAGGGAAATTACCTTGACCCACGTGCCGAGGCACGTGTATTCCAGAATACACAACGGATGTTCGAAAAGAATTACTAGATGACGTTTCGGCTGGTACGAGCGTAATTTTCATGCCGATGGAAAAAACTCATCGACCGTGATGAGAGTCTTAATCGTCCTGTTTTGTTGCGGTGGTAGAATTCCTTGATGAGAAGAGGGTGGGACAATTTTATCGACAGCTTTGAATTGCCCCCAACCTCCTGGTGATGCTACCCTAGCCTTGATACGGTTGGTCAGTTAGTCGGTCAAATTTCTAGGTGTATCTGTGCGAGAGACATGGTAACTTGATTGCTCTCCCCCCGGTCTTCTTTTCATATTAATTCACAATATCACATTGTAATGATACTCTCAACCTGAGTGTTTCCCCGATGTTACAATTTCCATTGTTTCAAAAGTCTCCCTGGATAGACTTACGATTTAATTATCAAAAGCTTATTCAGTAACTCCAATCTTGATAGTGTTGTGCGAATAAAGGAAAATTCAACGATGTCTTCCAGTCTTGCAGCCGACCAAGGAATATTTACCTCCTAAGGACCTAACCGAACTTGGTTGACTAGCAAGGCTCATATTCTCTCAGTCATCGCAATGATAAGCCGAATGATTATGGGGCCTTGCGGCAAATCGATATCATCAATAAACTAGCGATTAATGACCACGTGTTTCTTGACCAACGGCACCTTTTCAATCCCGTACAGCTCAGCCATGATGTCAACGTGGTTGATGTATGGCTATCAGGAATTACTGGTCAAAATGCCACTGTTGCAATTGTTCATGACGGGCTCGATATACATAACAATGACCTTATGCCAAATTACTATGCCGCAGGAAGTTACGACTTTAACGATTTTAAAGAAGACCCCTTCCCGACTAGAGAAGAGGACAATCATGGTACGCGATGCGGTGGTGAGATCGCTGCTGCTAAGAACCAAATTTGTGGTCTGGGTGTAGCTTATAATGCTAGGATCTCCAGGATTCGCATCTTGATCAAACCTATTAGTGATGCCGATGAGGCAATGGCGTTAAATTATGCCTATCAGAACAATGATATCTACTCTTGCTCATAAGGGCCCCCAGATGACGATAAGTCGATGGAAGCCCCAAGAGTCATTGTTCAACGTGCTCTATTGAATAGTGTTCAAAAAGGACGTAATTCGCTTGGTTCTATTTTTGTTTTTTGCTGCTGGTAACGTGGCCGAGTTTGATGATAATTGTAATTTTGATAGATACACCAACAGCATTTTTAGCATCACAATTGGTGCAATTTCTCGCATTGGAAAGCACCCAATTTATTCGGAGAAATGCTCTGGACTGCTTGCTGTTACATACAGTAGTGGCAGTGGCGATGCAATCCGGACAACTGATCTAGGAGAGTCTGGCTGTTATAGTCGCTTCGGAGGCACGTCAGCTGCAGCTCCACTGGGTGCTGACATTTTTGCTCTCGCTCTTGAAATTCGCCCTGATCTAACTTGGCGAGATATGCAGTACATCATAATGAATAGTGCAGTACCCGTTGATAATGAAGGAGACAGGCAAACTACAAGTGCTGGCAAACTTTTTAGCCATACATATGGGTACGGAAAGACCGACAGCTTCCAGTTAATCACAACGGCGATAAGCTGGAAAACCGTGAAGCCACAGTCATGGCTTGTCTCTCCTTGGATTTATGTCAGTAAAGATATTCCTGAAGATGGAAATAGTCTTCTTTCTGCGTTTCAAGTTACTGTAGAGATGTTACAAGAGGCAAACTTGGAGGCAGTTGAGCATGTTACAGTCACCATGAATGTTAAATACGGCAGAAGAGGTGATTTGCTTGTGGATCTTATCAGTCCTGGCAATGTTGTGAGTCATATCGCCGCAGTTTGTAGGGGAGACGACAGCATTGAAGGATACGATAACTGGACATTTATGAGCGTTGCGTACTGGTAGAGATCCCTCTCACATTATGGCCTGGAAACCTTTCACTGACAATCTTGAACTAGGGGTGAAGAGGGTATTGGAATCTGGACAGTTATCGTTAGAGACGCAGTTGCCAATAAAAAACTTGGCAGCCTAGTTAGCTGGCGTTTGCACTTGTGGGGCGTGGCTAGCGATGCCTCAAAAGCAAAGGCCCTGGACATGCCAACAGAGAATAGTTATCATGAGCATGACCATAACGTTACAATGACGTAAAACGCCACTACGACCATGTACTCGATACCCACAGAGTCTAGTCCACTGTTTACGGAAACCATCTCATATTATCCACACTATCCAACTAAGCCAAGTCACAGCACAATAAACATGCTAAAAACTTCTGCAAGCCACGCACATGTTGTTTCATCCGTTAAATTAATCAAAACATCGTTCTTAAACCGGTCAGCATCACCGATTTAGATCTACAGCATTGCCGGTGTGTTGCTTCTTGTTTAATTGTGGTCTGATCGGTGGGTGGCTTGTCGTTCGTCAAAGGTATTTTGTAAAGAATGATCGTAAGGGATATGAATCGAGCCCTTGACCGAGCAAGATCCTGATGACCTCATGAATGAATCGAATGATAGGGGTACGACCTAATTGAAATTTCAACCAAGACCGAGAATCTCTCAACTATGGGACTCGCCATGGAGTGAAATAAAGGAGATGTGCAGTTCATGACCAAACACTTCTAAAGAATGCTATTCAAATCGTATAATGTCGTATGACACCTTGAGACAATTAAGTATTTGTTATTCAGGGTTATCAAGAAATCCAGACCGAAGAGAGAGGCTATAGAGAATACTACTATCTCGACACTGATGTGCTCCAACACCGTTGATAACATCACCATCAGGGGAAAATAGAGGAACCTCAATAGTGTCATCAGCATAGCATAGCAAGCCTCTAAATCAAGAGTATTAATTTTCGCGACACGGTAGAGCAAGATAACTCAAAATACTAACCTGTCTTAGATAGTCCAAACAATGCATCACATGCTCAGGATCCATTACATGATGATGATGATTTTGTGAATCTCTCCTCATGCCATGATCACAATGTGGCGATGGGCTCAGATTGCGAAAGGCCAGACGAATCAGTTGTAAGCAGTGAAGCTGATGAAACATTGCAATGCCAAACACATGTTACTGGCCATCATCCTCGTGTATTCGTAGCAAAACACCACCATTCGTAGGTACGATAGCATTCCAATTATCATCCGCCTTCGGTGAAACATCCTCGAATTCAGGATGTCGACTGAATGCATGAATCTGATTGAAAGGTGAAGGGCAGAGCAGCTCTTTCAAGTCCGCATGGAATAGATGAGGCTTCGAATTTCGAGCGGCGTAAAAAATACCAATTATTGCCCCTGTCAGAAGACTACCGATGCTATTAAGATCGAATAAAAACGACAGCCGAATGGCAGGACCCTTGATTGCATTTGAGCGCCTATCTTAGGTTCTTCAGAGTCTTCATTTGTGTCAAATTCCTGAACAAGTGCGAAAATATCATCGTTGCCTCTTTGATTCATGAAATCCACACGGGCAGAATACGAATGTAAAGATAGAGGTAAGCTTCGTGAATTGATGCTTGAATTCTTCTCGAATAAAATCCGCCCACGATAATAAAAGTGGAACCTGCTGACTTGTCTCGAGACCTTTGTCGACTTGAACGCCTACGAGCCATGCCTTATCATCTGCTGTAGCACCTTCCAAATCAGGACCAGTGAGAGAGCAACTTGGATGGAGATAGTATGAGCGTTGTCGATGTCGAGTTTCTGCTGCTGTGCGGCGTGTGTGGCGTGTGTGGGTTACTCTAAGCGACAATTGTCTTGGCCTTTAGCACCGAGGCAAGATATTGGATGAGATAAGATCTGAAAGACCTGATCGTGGAGCCTTTTACTGAATTTGAAAAGGCTAGGTTAATCAGACTGGTCAAACTGTAGCTACTGCAGGTTTAGCTGACTGACCACACAGTTGAGAATATACATAATAGGTCCAGGTTTTCGAGGATGAAAAGTCAATATTGGTTGCTCTCTAGCACATGAAACTCGGCTTGAACTTCATTGTATCCGGTGAATATACAACACAGATTTTCCCAAGATCAAGAATATAGACAGGTCCAATCATCCTCAAAGGCACATTTTCCTACTTCTGGTCCTGTACCGAAGTTGAACTCAGGATTAGTTTAGTGTTTCTCGGCCAACTCAATCACCAGGTCATAATCCCGACACTCATAGACTACTGTCGCACGTGCTCTGATCTCGCCGTACTCTTTACTGTATTGAAATACGTTGGGAGTAATGTCTACATTGCAAATGATTGATTGCCGTATATTATCAATGCAATGGTCAATATGATTGGTCTCGAAGATGTCTCCTCTGTTCCTCAGCGCATCGAAAGGCGTATCGTATAGGGTACAGGGATTGTGTGTACTGTTCCAATGAGCTTCCAGCCAGAACCAAAGGGTTTTTCGAATGCTGTCCAGACAATGGATGTCATGGAACATGTTCAAAATAATGGGGTATCCACCGCCATCAGCTTCGACTTCCGGTGCAGTCTTGTTTGGCATGATGCTTGCCTCCTCATAGGAGATATGAGTGTTCATATACTTGTAGAGATCACTCCATAGTGCGTTGTTGGTTTCGTTTCGAGCACCCTGGTACGGAGTCACAGTATTTCCGATAGCGCTGGTGAGCTTGATGAGCTTTGAAGCCACATAGTATTGAGCCGGTGCTGAAGTAAACAATGTCAGGAGCCAGACTTTTTTAGGTGGAATATAATTCATCTCATACAGTAGAACTTGGGAGCTGGTGCACATAGTCTATCTTTGTCGTGATGCAAGCCTCTAGATTCTGAGACAGTACCAAGTGTGACGAGTATGAGCCCGAGGTTGGCGATGGTAGAAGTACCTAGCAAAGCTAGAAGAATAGAGTTTGGTTAGGTGAGGTGGCATGGTTGTCACGATGTTTAGCAAGCAAGCCGAGTTCGTTAAGCTAATGCGTTGGCCACCTCGCACATTCCGTGGGGATGGTGCTTCGGTCGCAAAGATACTAGGACCAGATTGGGAGTAATCTCCAATGTCGATGAAGAGGCTGAGAGTTGTAAGCGCTCTCTTAGCCAAGAACTAATTTTCATAGGAAAAATAAGGATAAGCTGTAGGCGACCCCCAGTGCCATAGTGAATCGCTTGATAATAATAAGCATGAACAGACGTTCAGTAGATACATGCCCCGCTTTAACAACGACAGCAGCTGGCTGAATACCGACCGAGCATGGCTTTCCTTGGTAGGCTGACATTCACGGGCTGAAACACTATGGCGGCGCCATGCTCATCAGCTGGCTCCGCTTGACGTGTTCTTATTGGATAATGATTCCGATTCCAGTCCAGGCAGCTCTAAATTTGTTGAGCCGATACGCATCGTTCAGTTCATGTGAGAATGATGCAAAATTTGCTGTTCCTTTGGCGAGGGTCTTTCTAGCCTGGGGTGCTTGTGCCGAGTCGCCCTTTAGCCTATTCGAGGCGTAAACGTTGTGGCAGCAAAAAAATATGATTGACCTACAATAGACTCTCTCCAGACTGTATTCTTGACATATTCAAAGAGCGAATAAGTAAGCCCTGTACGTATAAGTACTGCCATGCATGCATTAACGGATGGCAAGGCTTAGCGATAATGGCCAGTGAGATAAGTATGGTAACCCGCACCACATAGTTTAAACGATGCGGCAGCGATTGCTGCCCACTGGCAAGTGCTAGGACACGAACCGGTGAAAAACTCTCAAGTGCAAACACAACAATCCTGTAAGTGAATACAACGTTTCGCAAGTCTGGTCTCTCAGCGTGTCACACGACATGGCTGTGACTGGTATCTCGTTTTGTCAACCTCTTCGTGGCTGTGAAGTACCGAATTGGGTAACCGTCCTAGTCCTACACTTTTTCACAGGTTGATGAGGGAAAACACCACGGGTAAGAGACTCCAATCACAGCCATTCGTAGCATGATTGGCGCAGCCAAGTTGTGTTGGTCCAAGATGTATTCATTCAGTTAGCTAGTGCATCAGTAGATCGAGCGCTGTTCCCTTGGCCTAAGAATTATCACTAAGTTGTTGGAGAACTACTTGCTACTAAAAGAAAGTCTGGACCACGAAAGTACGCGAGTTGACCTTTCTCGTAGGGCTGAGTCGTCCGAGACATTTTTTCTTCAGGCGCGACGTGTGTGAACTGAGGGCTAAAGTCTAGACGCGGCTCTTTCCTTGGAGCGGCTTGGAATTGTTATGCCGATGACCTCAAACAGCCGTGTACTAGCGACAACCGGGGCTGGCTGAATGCGCTGTACGACAATGCGGGAGTGTCTCACCCGCTGAAATTACTCGTCGTTTGCGTTGTGTAACAGTGGCATTTTTTTTTCGTCAGAGGGTAGCAACGGAGTCTCACGACACATCGATGACAGCCCGCTCTTCGTACCTTAGAGTTTGGGCTGAGACAATATATGGAGTGGTTGCCTTTGGGGTCGCTTTCAATTGGTCACGGCTATTCGCCATCCAGTCAATTTGCGAACCGGCGAAGAATGTCTTAGGTTCGGGAAACCGCCGCCGTCTTGCTCACCTCAGCTGAGCTTACGAGGCTCATAGGCAACTCCCTGAAACAGACTGGTTCTTTCATATTCTATGAGTCCTCGTGGTTACCTAGACAAAGTACAACAATACGAGAAAATCACATCTCGGCTCTACCTAAAGAGTCAACGTGGGTTTCCTCTTTATTTGATGTTTTCAGAGCCATAAAATTCTTAGACGCAATAAACACTCACACAGCAAGACAAGGCACATATTTCTCTTTTTAATCACAGTGTTCCAGCACCATGTTCAAAATTCAGGACTTCCAGGGGATGCAATACTCCCGAAATGGTGCCTCACAGGACTATTCCTACTTCAACGAGCAGTATGCAACCTCAACATACCAGACGGAACATGACATGAACCCAGCCCTTATCGTGCAACCGAAAGAAGATGAGGACGTCATCCGCGCTATCAACTGGGCCACAGAAAACAAAGTTGCGATCGCTGTTAAAAGCGGTGGTCACCAGTACAGTGGTGCATGCTCCACCGGTGGTAAAAACATTCAAATCGACCTCACCAACACATACAAAGACATGATGGTCTTGGATGCCGATGGTGTTCCTGAAGACAGGGCTTTGGTATACGCTGGTGTGAGCAACCGCCTTCAAGACTTCATCGCATATCTTAAACACAACGGGTTATTCGTCCCTACTGGGCAATGTGCTTACGTCTGCGTGGGTGGTCATGGCCAGACTGGCGGTTACGGTCAGCTTGGCCGTAGCTTCGGCCTTTTTGGCGATCACATCATAGCCATCCGCATGATCGGCCATGACGGTGCTATTCAAACCGTCACGAAGCAGCGCGATTCTGAGCTCTTTTATGCCATCCTTGGTGGCAGTCCAGGCAATTTCGGTATCATCACCCACTACACTGTTGAGGTGTACAAGGGCCAGAGCTACATGGGCAGTGTTGCAGGCCCTAACGGATTTAAGGGTCCGCATGGCTTGAAAGGTCTCTGGATCTACGACCAAGAGGTCCTCACTAGTCTTCTCAATGTTCTTGCGAAAATGTCAGACGAGGGAAGTGCGCCGAGAGGCTTCGACTTGTGCGTTAGCGTTCTTAGCACTGACTTTCCTGTCACCATGCTCTTCCCATCGTTGAAGAATGATACAATCTGGAAGAAGATCCAGAACAAGATCAAAACAGCTTTAGCTGATGATGTGCTGAACCTTCTAAATGGTGAATTTCCTGCAATCATTGTGCTCTATGCACAATGGTGCCCGACAAGCAAGGACGACAAATATGACGCCGATGTTGACAACTGGTTTCAGCAGTTCCGCGATCTGAGCAGCTTCTGGAAAGATTTCGCTCTCCTAATCAACGAATTTGATGAGAGCATGGCCAAAATGACTTCAAATTGGATCTTTCCTCGGCAACGAGAGTTTGATCTTCCTTATGTCAAGCGCACATACGCTACCAAATCGACCACGCTCCAGAAGGATGGCTGGGTCAAAACTGTAGTTGATCGCCTGGACTTGATCTACAACCCCCGCCAAAAGCTTGACAATAACCAAGGAGACACGGACTATGAGATCTATGATCACTGCAAACTCTCTGTTCAGATACAGTGTTTTGGAGGCGTGAACTCACGCTTCTACAAGAACAGAAATAATGGCACCTCTTATAGCTGGAGGGACTCAACAGTTGTGCAAACATTGGACTGCTTCCATGACCCAGGCGCCAAGTACAAGGAGTACGCAGTCAACTGGCAAAAAGCAAACGATACTCTGATGATTGGTCCCTCAAGTCCTTTTAGCAAACAGGATAGGCGTGTGCTTTGGGGATCATGGGGTGACTGGGACATGCGGAAACCTGAGATTTGGAGGGCCTATTATGAGGACGCAGACAAGTATCAGAGGCTAGGTCGAGCGAGAGCCAAAGCTGACCCGAACAATACCTTTACCCCAAATGTGTTTTCTGTTGAAGCAGTCAAGAGTACTTAAACTCCAAAAGATCCCGTAGCATACAGTATCAGTGTTGAAGCAAGCGAGATTCTACCATGAAGCCAGGAGTGATTTAATTTGTTCTCTCGGAATAGTGACTTTTGGAGAGCAATATTGACTTATACCGTAGGACTTGGTGCCTGTTATTTTCTCACTCACACAGTTTGGTTTCGAGAATTAATTCTCAAACGGTTCCTTCTTAAAATAGCGTAAAATACACGAGTCAGAGGTGAATGAACTTTGGAAGACCTCCGTTTTCAAAGGCTCCAATCGACTCGTAACAAAATCAGAGTCTCTCTAAGCTTAAAAGTTGCTTTATCAATTCTTCAGGTAACGCCGATCTCTGTTTCACCGAAGGAAATATATCTATTGATTGAGGCAATGATGCCTTAGGCATATAGTTCGAACCTTTGTTGATCCTCACTGATTCTCAAAGTCAAGAGAGTACGGTAGCGAGCTTAGGTAGCCCAGATTGATGTTTCTTTCCCAATCTACCAATTAAGCGACCGCGCCAATGACTTTAACTTCGTTGGCTATTCGTTGCGCGTAACAGCCATTGATGAGCCAAAGCGCTCCACCAAACCATAGCGGCATGTGACTGCTGATTGCGCTTAGCTTGGTCTTTGGCTGAAGCTCGGCATCGAGCCTTTTTGTTTGTCGTAACTATTATCTTAGGGTTAATCACTCATATTAAGTTGATCCCTCAATAAGTTTAAATGGCCTCGATCTATTCCGCTAATATCTAAATTCGTGAGATCCTGCGCCTGATTTCTACTACAAGCTAGGCCTAGAGGATATCGTATGACCTGTTGATACCCATCACTGTCTTTTAATCCACGACACTTTTCCGTAAAAAGATTCTCGAAGCTCCGTCCATAGATGGATCTTGTGATTCATTTATGGGCTTTTGGAGGCCTCTAAAACAAAAGATTTTAGACTATACCCTTTGTTCCACCGAGCGGAGTTGAGGTGCACTTTATCTACGTTACCTGTTCCTGAGAATCTCAAACCCCTGCACTCATCCGCACCACACCAAATAAAAAGTCGCATCATTACAAGCTACTTAGAACTATAATGTGTGGTTGCCACTCGCTCGCCTGTTCTGCGTGTTTCGCACCACGGCCAAGACCCGGACTCCACTCCAAGACTCTCGGCGCCAAGCGGGTATCCCCTCTAACCTGCCGCCGAGACTGCTGCCGAGACCACCGCTACGTCTCGGCGTGCACTGAGTGAATCTTTATGCCAAGAGTACTACACCCACGTGCTTCCGTCCGGCGTTCTGATGCGCTGCGTTGTACGGGCTGGGCACCGGGTTTCGGTCACCAGTCGGGAGCTGTGAACGAACTGCGTGTCGTGGCTGCGGACGAAAATTTCGGAAATCAAACATGTCAGCAACCGCTTTATAAGGCTCAGGTCATCCTCTCGATGATTACAGATTGTTGAAGATAATCTAATCCTGAGCTACGGACTTTGCGCCCTTGTTGTTATTCTTCTCTTCTCCCTTTCCACAGGTTTTGACGCATCTGCTGGAGAGAAGCCTTAATCAGAATGGCGTCTGCAGTGATGGAACCCTACACTTACGTGTTTGCCTTTGGCACTATGTTTGCGCTTCTTGAGGCATACAACAATGGTGCAAGTATGTATCTCGTGTTCACTTCCCATAACTCTATGCGGCTAGTTAGCTGGCTAGAATACTGTGACTGAGCTATGCTAATATAGACCTCACTGTTTTATAGACGATGTCGCTAATGCCTGGGCTACTAGCGTGTCCTCACGTTCCGTTACCTACCGACAAGCCATGTTGCTCTGCCTTGTATTCGAGATGACGGGAGCTCTTGCTGTTGGCGCTCGGACTGCCTCCACTATTAAAAACGGCATCATCCCTAGCGAAGCTTTTGGCGACAACGCTGGCGTGCAATTACTCGCCTTCGCCTGCGCTTCAGCCGGCGCTTCTATTTGGGTTATGTGGTGTACGAGAAATTCTGCCCATGTCTCTTCCACCTATTCACTCGTATCCTCGATCGCTGGTGTTGGTGTAGCTGCAGTTGGCGCAAAAAACGTCCAGTGGGGATGGAGCAATGGATCGGGTCTTGGTGCCATTTTCGCAGGCTTGGCTATGGCTCCTGCGATTTCAGCTGTCTTCGCTGCTACCATCTTTATGCTGATCAAGGTACTCGTCCATATGCGATCTAATCCGGTCCCTTGGGCAGTCTGGTCTTCACCTCTCTTTTTCCTTATTGCAGGCACTGTCTGTTCTCTTTCTATTGTTTACAAAGGCTCCCCAAACCTTGGTCTCGATAAGAAGCCTCCATGGTATATCGCGAGTGTTACTCTCGGTGTTGGCTTCGGCCTCTTCGTCTTATCGGCAATTTTTTTCGTCCCTTACGTTCACGGCAAGGTCATTAAGAAAGACTACACCCTCAAGCTATACCACGTCTTTCTTGGACCTCTGTTATTTAAGCGTCCCGCTCCTGCCGATGCTGAGCGTGCTAAGGTGCCTAATTATGCTGTCTTGCAACATGGCGGCGAAGATGACCAGGACGAGAACAACAGTGGCTTGCAAATTCCCGAGAAAACCGCCGATAAGATTGGAGACCACGACAAGAGCAGTTCTGATGATGTTAACGCAGTGACATCCGTGCCAGCACCTATTATTGCCATCGCCGATAGTGAGAAGGGCGATGCGACAGTTGCTCTCAACCCCAATGAGCAATACAAGTTGCTTCTCAAAAAGGCCCGTGAACGCCATCACCAGGGGCTGCGCCAAAAGCGTGGGCCACTTGGGTGGGCAATGCGTGTGTTGCACGATAACCCTTTGGGTGCGGGAAGCATCTACGAGCTACACAACCTGAAGTCTCTCTTGATTCGCTTCCCTGCCATGATCGTTGTTGCTTTAACATACGGTCTGCACTATGATATACATAAGGCTCAAGTCGGTGTTCTTGGTACTCCCGAAGGCCGTCGAATGGACCGTGTCTATGCACACGCACCCAAATACGCTAATGAAGTCGAATACCTGTACTCCTTCGTGCAGATTATCACGGCCTGTACTGCATCTTTTGCCCATGGGGCCAATGATGTCGGCAATGCTGTCGGTGTGTGGGCCGGGATGTACGCTGCTTGGTCTACTGGCAGAACTGCTGCTTCGAAGGAGCATGTCCCTCTCTGGCAAATTGCAGTTGTTGCTCTGACTATTTGTATTGGTTTCATCACCTATGGATACAACATTATGAAAGGTATGTAACTGAGGATCTGACAACGCTTCATCGAGAGAACGCGAGCTAATACTGAAATTGTAGTCATGGGCAACAAGATCACTTACCACTCCCCATCACGTGGTTCCTCCATGGAGATGGGTGCGGCGATTACTATTTTGATATTCTCCCAGTACTCCTTGCCTGTCTCGACGTCCATGTGTATTACTGGTGCCACTGTTGGTGTTGGTCTCTGTAATGGAACCTTCAAGGCCGTCAATTGGCAGAGAGTTGGACTTCTCTTCTTCTCCTGGGTTATGACTATCCCTATTGCTGGGCTCATTGGTGGTGGTCTCATGGGTCTCGCTGTCAACACACCCTCTTGGTAAAGTTCTTGACAAGATTAGTTCTAAAATCTGCAAATCGATCGTAGACTTAAGAGACTGGCAAAGGCTCGATGCCCTGGAAAATCAGAACGTTACAGATAATGTATAAAACATCATTCAAGAGAGATGCTTCGCACAAGTCTCATCTTCTAGGACGTCTACATAACCTAGTAGAGAAAAGACTATTATTTGATCAGATTTGGCTCAGATCACTGTGTACAATACACTGTAAGATCCACAATGAGACATAATACCATTGTCTCTCTTCACAGTAACCAATTTAACACAGTAAACTATTCTCAATCAATAGTCCTCTTTTTGATGCCTTGAAACAATATATAACTTCAAAATTATAGAATATAATATTTATTCCATTATTCTGGAAATTTGCAAGTCACTGTGACACTGAGAAGTGAATGTCTCCTCCCTTTGAAAATAACGTCTCTAATACTATAGCTTGTATAATATATTTTTATTGTCTATGTTAGTCTATGTTAGAAACCGTGTCTTATACCAAGGGACGTTGGCTATAATAGATAGAATACCGGCATTGATTGCGTGAGTGGCACAGTGTAGGCTCTACGCATTGACACCACAGATATTTTAATTTGTTGATGTTCACTACGTGATAATTTCAACTCTTGGAAAATTGACTCAAAGGCTCGTTACCACTAATGGCACTTTAGTGTAGATACACATGAGTCAGAGACGGGAAGTGACAAGGGCAGAGAGAATTACGACTGCAAGCAAGAGTGCGGCGAAGAAACCCCGCGAAACAAAGATGCCTCCGATTCGGTCGTCGATTTAACCTAGCAAGACCAGGTGCTGCACCTGCGCCAGCCTCTAGATTCTTCAATTTGCGCTGTAGTCCAATCCGGTAAGCTGAGTTCCCAATTAACTCAGTTTCGTCCCCGGTGATATTATAGGAGACAGGATCGGATGCTTCGACTTCGCTATTCGCCGGTTTTGCATCCTTGCAAGTGCCGAAGACCTCAGTTGTCATGAATGCCTTCACACCGTTCACCCAATTGATACCGTCTGTAGAGTAGTGGATGATCTTTGTAGAAACTTTATCGGCGCTTTAGGCTCTAATGACTGAAGTAAAGGAGTCTAAGTACTTGGGTATAGGCAGTGAGTCATCCTTTAAACCGTCGTAGTTGGAGTGTCTGTCCATATTTTGCCTACGATAGTAGTAGAATACCTTGATGGCGCCCTAGTCGCCATATGTGCTAGGCTTGAAGGTTATATAGTCGTCACTGTTATAGCCTTGGTAAGCTTTAGGACTCTCGAGATATTACTATATGTGTCCGATCGTATATAAGTCTATAATGATATGTAAGCAAAGGTCTAGAGCCTGGCGCTAGATGTCGGTATGGTTATAATATGGCGTGTTTGCAACCAATCGGTTGTGTAGTATGCTCTGGGCTGAAGGCTTTGTAGTGTTGGTGAATCACTCTTGAAGGTGCTGCTTAAGATGGTTCTGTTTGGACATCCTAGTTGCTATATATA
Organism: Phaeoacremonium minimum UCRPA7; assembly: GCF_000392275.1. Taxonomy (NCBI): domain Eukaryota; kingdom Fungi; phylum Ascomycota; class Sordariomycetes; order Togniniales; family Togniniaceae; genus Phaeoacremonium; species Phaeoacremonium minimum. Next base: position 18,011 of record NW_006921457.1, on the reverse strand, counting down.
AGCTTATATATGACCTTAAGCTACTTAAGGATCTTACGTTGCGTCCCTTTGGGTTCTTTGCCATTAGTCGTTGCTATACTATAGAAAAATTGTAGGTTGCCAGAGTACGAGGGTTGGATCATACAGTCCGCAGATCCATCTCTAAAGTCGTTTTACCATTTGAGACCGTCGCTAAAATGATGGTTATCGTCGGATCAATCATCGAATAGGTAGCATGACGGATCGTCGTTCCAGACAAGGCCGCGATATATTCCCACTGTCTGTCATTGGGATTGTTGTAGGTGGTCCCTCTTGGCATGGGTTTCTTGGACTGAATGAAAGCAGCGATGGCTATGGGGTCCCGTGGACCGGAGGCTTGGTACACACACACACACACGTGGTGCCCAGATCACGTGATGATAGACAAAGGTGCAGGCAAGGTCTAGGTGCTTACGGAGGCCCATAGGTACGACTGACTCTTTGTACGACTGACTTTTTTCGTACCTGTGGGCCTCCGTAGGTGCTGACTGACCATGTAACTCCTATTTGTTAAGCTATATAACACACATCAGCTGTTCACGCTTCACAACACAGTAAGGCTCCTTTAAGGCCATGTCCAGGGTTACTGAAACCACTATATCTATATCACCTTTGTCTAGGTAAGGAACTTCCTAGTGATCGTCGGTATTATTTTTCTAAGTTTACTCTTACTGACTTAGTCTGATAATAAGGAGGTGGCGAGCACCTTAGAGAGCCTACAATTCCCTAGGGTATATATATGGAAGAGGCCCTCAGAGGCCCGCCATAAGAGCCGCAGGTCAGGTGTCGCCCTTGCTAAGAGCTGCTTATAATACTAATTAATATCAATGAAGTGTATATGTTGTTAAGATAATCGCGTTGTATGGTGATCCTTATATCATCATTACATGATAGCGATACGTGTATCCTGTATGCGAATTGCTTTTCTGCCGTGGCTTGAGAAGCGGTCAGGTTTCTGGCCGTGATATCAAATTCTTTTTGAGACCAGGGTATTGGGGTGTGTCTTTAGATTCATAAGAGTCACGGTATTCTAAGTAGAATGCTATACTACAGTGTACTTGTGACAAAAGAGAGCCCCGCTAAGCCTAGTGGTAAGCTCCCTAGCCCCTGACAGGGGTCAATTCAGTATATATATGGTGTGAGAGCACCCTAATTCTCCTTTGTACGTTCTATATAGTTTAATGAACTTTCCATTACCTAATTATATGCTTATATATACTCTACAATCCGTCACAATTATAAGCTCGGTTAGTATATATATAATTCTACTATACTATACTATAAACCGTATATATGATATTATCCTTTAAAAATAAGAATATATAGAATGCTATCAAGACCTACTTATTATAATGAAGCTTACCAACCAAAGCTTTTGAATCAATTGGTATCAAAAGCTTCGAATGAAAGCGAATTTATAAGATAATTAGTATCTAATCGACCTAAAAGTAAAAGATGCTATCTTTCTTATAGTGAAAGCTTATCTTTTGATAACTTTAAAGGAATATATCATCAGTTTGAATATATCTATACTTAAGGAGTATTCTATAGAGCTTATAGAATAGGTAGAAAGTATGGTACCTTAAGAGGAAAGGGAATCTATACCTACCAAGCCTACTATGATGATAAATAAATAAATAAAGGACGATTATAATATTTACTTAAAGATTTATATAATAAGCAAAACAAAATGATTAAATAAAAAAGAGAAATATCAAGCTGTCTATAATTAGATTAAGAAAACGGTGGTAGTAGAGCTTTACTCTTTTATAAGTATAAAGTTAAGCATATAAAAGACTAAGCTTATATTGTAGACGATTATATAAAACTTAAAATAAAGGCTTACCTCTTTGTATTCAAGTATCCTAACAATAGTAAGGAAAATATACAATAAAACGCTTATATAAGCAAAGCTTAAAGGATAATCTCTAGAGTGTTAGCTTTAAGATTGAGAGTAGGCCTACCTTATTAGCAAAGTTTACTAAATTCTAGAAGTTTAAAAGATAATTATCGTAAGAGCTTTTTTAGAAGCGATTAGTCTCCAAATTTACCTAGAATAGGCTAAAGTAAAGTTAGACGACTTTATAATCGATAAAGCGATAGGCCAACCAACTTACTCTCTATAATAGTATAGTAAAGCTCTTCGAACGATCCTTAACGTATGGACAAGCTTGCTAAAGGTGGGAAATTACCTAGTAGCATAAGAGAATGTAAGCGAGAAGACTAGCAAATAAGCTTTAAAATGCTTATCAAACGAAGAAGCTTATAACTGCCTCTACTTTAGCAAAAAAGAAAAAACATACTATTAAAGGCCTTCTAAATATATCGTCTTATATTAGACGATCATCGAAACCCTCCCTTTAAAGAGAATAAAGACTAAAAGCAAAAGCAAGGATAAGCTTACGACAATTTATATAAGGCTTTAATATTCTTAATTTAAGAACATTCTAAATAGTCTGAAAGGCTAGGAATAATACAAAAAGGTGTAGACAAACAAAGATGATAAGCAAGGCTTCCTAACTTAGCTAAGGCTAGTAGTAGCTACAATCATTAATCTACTATTTTTTAAATGAATTGAAAGCTTTCTAAGAATATATTTAGTGCTTTTAAACCGAAGGTATCTATTGACAGACTCTATACTATTCGACAATTATAGAATAGTATATATAGTGAATGCTAAAGACCTACTACTATCTGATTCGATTATATCTATCGACTCTATCCTACTTAACGTTAGAATAAGATAATGTATGATTATAGTATATAAAACTAAAATGATTATAAAAGTCTTTAATAAAGTATAAAAAAAAAGAATGGAAGATCTTACTCTTAAGGAGATTATATTGGTAGAAGGATTCTATACAAATATAGTCTCTAAAGCTTACCTTTTGAAAAAGAAAGTCTAAATAGCTAGAATCGACAGCTTGCTATAGATTAAAACGCTTGAAAATAGTAGGAAAATTGTATAATTAGAACGTTATTTTAACCTTATATTCTTTAAATATAAGCTTATCTTCTTTTATTCTAAAGTATATTTTATTTTAATAAGCTTTATAAGACTATTCTTAACTATGAAAATTAGACTAAAGGAAACAGTATAGAAGCCTTTATTAGCTTATCTATAGCTAAAAAGCAACTTAAAGCTTATCTAGCACTTATAAGTAGGGTATTTAAGTCAAAAAGCTTTAAGGATATTAGTAATGAATGTAAGAAACATACAAATTTATAGTAATATATCCTTAAGGTATAAATCCTATACTTTCGCTAGAGTAATATAAGTGATATTATATACTCTTTTGGAAAACTAAGTATCTTGTCTTTTCTATTATATTAGCTTTAATTTATTTGACTTTTCTAAAGAATAATTCGATAATTGTTAGCTACTGATAATTAAGGAAAAGTACTTTAGAAAGCTTAAAGCAACACCTTTACCTGACAAATCGCTTATATCAATTCTATCGATCATACAAAAGTATAAGAGTAGGATAACTAGATAGTATCAACTTATAATAATAGCAATTTGTTAAGACTAGGATATTAGAACGATCGTTATTAATAGAGAATCAGCTTTCTAATATTAATATAAAAAGCTTAGAATATAAAACGAGCTTACCTTCATCTTAACTTATAAGCTAAACAATAGAAGTAAGTAGGCTAGAAAAGAGATTATAGTAAAGGTAATAGTTATACTTTAGAAAGTAGGACTATCTGATTCTTTATAAACAGAAGCTTGTTAGGCTATAGTATAGCTATATAATAAGAGTTTTTGTCACTAAAATGCTCTTTACTTACCAAATAAGGTGCTTAATCTTTGGTTTAGATAGTACTTTCGATAGTATACTCTAAAGATTATTAAGGCTCTTACTATAGATTTTCACTCTGACTAAAATAAAATATATGCTTATAGATGTTGGGCCTACACTCTTAATAAGAAAAGAAAGTAAGGGATTGGTAGATGTAAGTTTAAAACGAAGCTGTAAGCATATATTGACTACTTAGTTGACTATATAGCCTTAAATATATATTAGATTTAGATTCTAAAGCTTGATAAAATAATTATAATTAAGAATGTCTATTTTAATGAGTGACTCTCTTATTCTAAGTATATAAATAAGGAAGAGAAGCTTACTAAGGCGGAAGCAATAAGCTAAGTAGCGGAAATTGAAGAGGATGAGTATATTTTTAAGTAAGTATACTTAGACAGAATAATAGACAAGCTTGATTTATAGGATGAAGGTATCTAAAAAGCTTTATTAAATGATTATAATCTTTTTATTATGCTTAAAGAATGTAAGAAAGCGCTTTCTAAAGAGTCTTTGCTTAAGAAAGGCTAACTAGACGGTTAGAACTTAAGGGTGGGAGCTTTTATACTTGAAACAAGTTTATATAATATAAGTGGAACGCTTAAATCAAAAGATATAAGCATAGGAAGAGATAAACAAAGAGTCCTAACCTTTTTGCTTACTTTAAAGCTAGAAAGAGAGGAAATAAAGAATATAATCATAATAGCTTAAGATGAAAGTATTGAATCTTTACTAATAAGCTTTCAAGCTATATCTTTAGTTAGAGACATTATAATCGTCACTTTAGAAAGTAGTGTTGACAAGATCATAAGTATATAAGGCGAAGAAAATATACCTAAAGAAGCTTAAAATAAACACGATAGTATATCTAATAATCGGTTAGAAACGTACCTTAACGTATCTACCAATAATCTAAGAATACTCAAAGATATTCTTAAAGTGATAGAAGCTTATGATAAAGCTTCTACTAAATATTAAAGTATCTTAACAGTGTCTAAAGGCTATCTAAGAGGATACATAAGAGGTAGAGGAAATGGCGTTTAGTCTCAACCTTTATATTAAAGCCGAAGGATTAAGGTAATGCTGTCAGACGATCCTATAAAAGGTAGAGAAAAGAGTAGAATCTACGCTATAATAGCTTATTAAGTAGACGAAATAGTAATATTGAGTGGCTAAAATTGGGACGCTTTTATGAATACTTTCTTATCTAATCAATAGAAAGTACTTTACGAAGGAGATAGAGCCTATAAAATATTATATATTATGATTGTAGTAACAATCTATAGGATAAGAGAGTGTATAGAAACTCTTCTACTACTCTTTAAAACTTTAAGAGTATATTCTAATACTATTATATATTAAGATAGTCTTTAAAAAGTATTTAGAAACTAAAGAAAGCTTTAGAATCATTCTTATAAAAGCTAATTTACCAAAGTAGTTTATAAAGAAGTATAGAATATGATTAAAATGAAGATATTCTATAAAATAGAGTACTTATAAACAATTATATATCTACTCTCTCTAAAATAGGTATTTAGCTACAAATTTGATAAAAATAGCTATCTACTTAAGTATAAAGCTTGTCTAATAGTATGAGAAGATCTTTAAGAAAGGAATATACTCATTAGTATATATACTGCTATACTTATAGCTAGAATATTCTATCTAACGATAGTCTTAAGAGTTGAATATAACTTAAAAATCCATCAATTCGATATTATAAGCGTCTTTCTTTAAGCATTTAGGAACGACAGAGATTAAATTCATTATAAGCTTCTGAAAGAGATAAAAAAGAGTAGAATATACTTAGAAGTGACAAAAGCACTTTATAAACTAAAAGATTCCCTCCTACTATAGTATAAAGAGTTTTATAATACCTTTCTACTACTTAGGCTCACTCTAATATAACGATCCTTCCTATCAGTACGTCGATAGGTAACTAAGGGTCCTTAGGTTTATGTCCTAAGATAGGTCGAAAGGTACTTAAGCAATATTCACAAAGGTAGATGATCGTAACTTGTTAGGTCCTATTGATTGTAGAATCAAACTATAGTATTGAAAAGCTGAAGAGCTAGTCTCTTCACCTTTAGGCTTATAGTTATAAGTATAATCTTATATAAAACTATGTTATATAAGATCATTAGAATCCTTTATGATCTATAGGTGGTGGCTTACTATAGCTTACTATAATCTATAATCTTTAGCTTACGAGTAGCCTTTATCTTATCTTTATATAATATCCTTTCTGTCCGTATGCCTGCCGTAGGGTTTCTAGCGGCAGCCTATTTTCTGGCTATAATATAATATTCTTCCTTCAAAGTCGATATTTTAGAGACTTAGTTAAGTACTTAGACGCTGTCTAACTGGTAGGTTCTAAAACCATATTCCTTACTTTTCTTAGGATACTGACATTATGTTAGGTTATATAGAGAAATTAAAACCAAAATCAAAGAAATCTCTAACCTAACTTGCTTTTGCTACCGACGTCAAACTTTCTAAGAATCTAACCAAAATGCTTTATACTTACTATTTTAAGTAGAACCTTGCTTACTATATAGTAAACAGCTCTTCTTATTGTTTTGAGTATATCCGTTTAGGTTGCTTTTACGACGGTACTTTTATAGCCTCCACCCTTATACGACTGGCCTTTCAATAAAAGAAAATCGAATAAGAGGAGGTAGATGCTAAAGAAGTACTCTTTGCTCTTTAAATATAGTTATCTACGACAGTCAGCCGTCTAGCCTACCTACACTATATGAAGAAGATAGTATCTAAAAAGCATTCTAAAGCTTTCTAGAGGAAGATATAGAAGTTGGATGAAGAAAATAGAGTAGTTTCTTCCATTTCTACCTAAGAATAGTTTGTAGTAGACGACCTTTGTTTACTAAATGTTCCAAACGATATAGACTAATCTTCCTTAAGCTTAGATAGTAAGTTCGCTTTTGTAGGTTCGTTAGTAGAGGATTCTAATAGAATTAGGCAACCAAATTAAAGTAATTTCGTAAGTATTTAAAGGGTTTTTATATATTTTCTAAATCATTATAGCCTTACTATTTGACTAAATATTATATTTATCATCCTTTCTTTTATAAGTTTAATATTTTTTTTATTTTATATTCTTAGTTTAGTTCTACTTTAACGTCTATTTAAAGTCTTATAGATTTGTATGCTGGTTTCAAAAGTAAAATATGAAAAATAGGGTATATTCTTATAGTTTTAGGTAATAAGAGTTTATAGTTAGATTTTGATATTTTTCGTTTGATTTTGAATGGTCTAAGTTTTTTATAATCTAGTTTATTGTTTGATCGTTTTGTTTTTATGTTTCGTTATATAAGATAAACTTTATCTCCCTTTCTAAAGGATGGTCCCTTTATCCTTTGAAGGTTATAGTACTTTGACATTTGTTTCCTAATAAATGCTAACTAGTTCCTTATTTCTTGATGAAGCTATTAAAGTTATTTTACTATAAGTGTTGCTTTTTCTGATTCTGATTTTGTCTTGATTAGATAGCTAAGTTCTAGGTTAAATCTATAGTTTATATAAAATGATGATATTTTTGTTGATTTGCTGATTAATATATTATAACTAAATTAAGCTATTGATAGTAATATAATCTAATTGTTTTGTTTATAATTGACATAGTATTGAAGGTACTATTTGATGATTTGATTTAATCTTTCCGTTTGTCTATCCATTCTAAGATGCTAAGCTATAGACAGCTTATAGTTAGTTCTTAATTATATCATAAGTGATTGTTAGAATTTCAATATAAATAGCTTGTCTCAATCCAAAATTATTTTTTTTGATAGTCTATGATTGGTTATAACTATCTATAAGAATATATATACTAGTTCTTCAGTATTGCTTCCTTCCTTATATAAAATAAAGTATATATATTTTGTAAGTCTATCGACAATTGTAAAGATACTATCATACTTGACTTTTGTCAATAGTTCTTTTAATGATGAAAGCTTTATTATAAAGTTTTATAAGATTGATTCCTATAGTTATTGTATGATTGGTAGAGGTTGTAATTCTTTATATAGTTTGTGTCTACTATTCTTGTTTTGCTTATAGATGCTATACTTATCTAATACTTCTTTGACTTTATTTTTTATATAAGGAAAGTTATATTTTCTTTATATTTGTTTAAGAGTTTTCATTATTTTTATATATTTAAATTCTATTAATTTATAATATACTTTGATAAGTTCTTTCTATAGTTTTGATAGTATATATGTTTTTCCTTTATATTTATATTATTCTTATTTTATTTTGCTGGTTTATACTAGTCCTAAGGGAACTTATATATTATACTTATATTTTAGCAGTTTATATGCTTCTTTAAGTTTCTTTCTTTAAGTATCGTTTGATTCTATCTTCAAGAGTATGTTGATTTATCTTTCTATCTATATTAAAGTTTTATCTAGATTTATTATTAAGATAGCTTATGTTTCTTTTGGTATCTTCTGATAATAGTCTATTTGTTAGCTTAAAGCGTTTACTTTGCCGTTTTTTGATCCTTTTTGGTAGATGATTCGAAAGTTAAATTTTGATAGTTTTTTTACCTATTTTCTTTGTCTTTTATTAAGTTCTTTCGTAGTTATAAAGTAGGTAAGGTTTTTATAGTCAATATAGACGAATACTTTATAAGAAGTTTTAAATAAATACTATCTTTATTCTCTAAATACTTTAATTATAGTTATTAACTCTTTATTGTAAATTTAGTAATTTAACTCTAGGCTATATAGTTTCTTTAAGAAGAATGCTATAGAATATAATCAGTATTTATCGTCTTTTTGTCTTAATTATCCTTTAAGTATAAAGTCTAAGGTATCTATCTTTATTTTATATTGTCTTATAAAGTCAAGATTCTATAAGATTGGTTTAGACAATATTTGTCACTTTAAGGTATTGAATGCAATTTATATTCTATCGTTTTATATAAAGGCTTTATCCTTTTTGGTAAGGTTTATAAGTAGTATAGCAATTTTACTATAGTCTTTAATAAATTTTCGATAAAAGTTAAAGAATCCTAAAAATCCTCTGACTTTCTTGACTATAGTTGGTTTAAGCTATTTTTAAATAGCTTAGATTTTGCTTTCTTATATACTGATTCATTCTGATTCTATTATATAATCGAGGAAATCGACTTTTATAGTATAAAATATGCTTTTTTTAGGGTTTACCAATAGGTTAGCTTCTTATAGCTTTAATAGTATTTAGTATATATATGTTTGATATTGTTTAAGTATTCTTAAGTATATTAAGATATCGTTTAAATAGACAATAATAAAGATATTTAAGAATTCTTATAAAATATAATTTATCATAGCTTAAAAACTGGCTGATACGTTAGTTAATTTAAAAGGTATAATTAAGTATTTATAGTGTCTATATTATATATAAAACGTTGTTTTCTATTTGTTTCCTTCCTTAACTTTAATTAGATTATATACTCTTAGAAGGTCTAATACTATAAATATGGTAGTATCATATAATCTATCCTATAGTTTTGATATTAAGGGTAGTAGATAGTGGTTTTTTATTATAATATTGTTGAGTTATTTATAGTCTATGTATAAACATAACTTACCTTTTTTTTTTGATACAAATAGGATTAAATATTCAGCCAACGATATAGACAGTCTAATATAACCTTTCCTAAAGTTTTCATCTAAGTATTCTCAAAGTACTTTTAGCTTAACTTTGTCGAATCTATATATTTTGTAGAACTTCGATTATATTCTTTCTTTAAGCAGTATTTTATGGTTCTATTTACTATATTATAGTAGACTTATTTCCAATTCTTTTATAAATAACTTAGTATATACTTAATATTCTTATAGAATGTTTTATAATCGTCTTTTCTCTTTGTTGGTTATAAGCGTTATCACTTACTTTTATAATTCAATATCGATGTTTAATATATTGATAGCTTCTTTAAGCTTGCTTAAGGGTACTAAGGTTATAGTATCCTTCTCATTAGCTAAGTTCTATCAGAATTCTTACCTAACGACTTATAATTGTCATTCTTTCTTAGGTATCAATGAATTTTATAAGGATATATTACTCTCCTAATATAGATAGCTATTGACTCAATCGATTTAAAGATTACTCTTCCTAAGCTATGATAATCTTAATAATACTAAGTATTCAGTAGGGTTTATTATATCAAATCGAATTCTTTCTTGTTTTCTTTATATTTTTATTTATAGTTTGTCTGTTTCTTTATTAACTATTCCTTCATTATAGATAACCTTTTCTTTGTTAGCTACTATAAGGTCATAAGAGTCTTTCTTATATCTTTATCTTAGATAGTGTTTGTTAATAAATATTGATAATATATAATTTCCTTATACTCTATAATTTATAATTATGATAGTATTATATCCTTCAAGATTTATTCTAACATATAGATAGTCTCTTTATACTTTTAAGCTTTATAAGAATCTGATTTTGCTGTTTCTCTTTCATAGTTTCTTTACGATTGAGACGATCCTTTTCTTGAATCTTTTCTATGTTTTCTGATGATTTAAAGGATTGATAAACTTCTTTGCCACTGATTTCGATAGCGTTTGTAGGTTTTAAGGATGTTTATTATTTTAATTTCTTCGTTAGTTATATTTAAGATTCGATTCTTTAGTTGTTTAAATACCTAAATTGATGATAAAGATAGTTTTTCTTTGTTATTTCTATCTTATATTATTTTTATAATATTAATAATTTACTTATCTAAGTATTTATTCTACTTCTTTTAACTTTGCTTTTGATTTTAAATTAAGCTAAAGTTTCTCTAAATCTTTCGTCTAATATAATAGTAGATTTTCATATAGCTTACAAATTCTTATAATTCTTTAAGTATCCTATTGACTATTTCCTAGCTGGTTTTTCGAATATACTATTTAGATATAATTTATTATAAACTTTCTGATTCTTGATTGATTTTCTTAAGTCTTATTGTTTCTATATGTCAGTATATTTGTTCTTTGATTATATTATATAATACTTGGTTCCCTATTTGTTGAATATATAATGGCTTTTCTTCTTCTAAGTTGAAAATGTTCGATTATCGTATAGTAAGTTATACTAAGTTTTGTCGATTCCTTACGTATGGGTATAGTATAACGTCCTTAGTTTATATTGGTTGTAGATGCTATTGATTATGCTATTCTTTAGCTTTGAAGATTATATGCTATTTATATTCGAATGTTTGACAGTTTCTTCAATACTTTGTTTTACACTTTGTTAAGTATCCTTCATTTGGCTCGAAGGTAGCTAGTTTGGCCTCGATAGTTCGTTCTAAGATATACTAATACTCTATCTCTACTTTTCTTAATACTCGTATGATTGGTTCGTTAGTATATCTTCTTAGAAAGAAGTTACTTTTTATTTTTTTTGCTATATATAGTATACATTGATTATAGATATATATTGTCTATGATAGGATATAGTGATTTAGACTCTGATGATTTAATAAAAGATCTTTTTCAAACATTATAAAGGTCCTTAGTTGATTGGCTTATTCTTAATATACCTAATGTATCATAACTCCTGCTAGTATAACCTAGTTGTCTAGTCTATAGGATGCTAGGTTTAATATACGTCTACCATTAGTTTCTAACTTATAGGCTAGTGATAATATTTCTTCACTTATAGGTTCTAGTGAAGATGCAATTTTCTTAAATGATATTTCTCTTATAAGTGTTGATACGCCGCTTCTTATACTAAAGGTCTCGTCTTATAATTGGGCTTTTGGTTCGCTATCTTTGGTTATATTCATACTATAGATTTATCATACCTTCTTATAGTTATGTTAAGATAGTATAGCGATGGTTTTCTATTGTCTTAAGGGTTTAGAATACTATCTAGTGTTTTCTTTACCCAACTTATATTCTTTATATTTATCATCATAACAATATGCCTAGCTAAGGATATTATATAATATTACGTTTATTTGTTGTTTAGATTCTATAAGTCGTTTAGATTCTTTACATTCTTAAGTATAGTATCCTTTCTTATTATAGTTATAGCATTATATATCCTTCTTATCTTAAGTTCTCTTTTATTATCTTTTTTAAAATATATCGATTTCCATAGGTTTTAAGTGATATCTATAAGCTATGCTTTATAGCTTATTATTATATTATATTCGTTTCTTACTGTTGGCTTAATATATTAGCTTGATTGTTTAGCTTTCATAAGATTTCTTCTTAAAATATCTCTCAAATAGTCGATTGTCAATCTATACAGTCATTTTCATATAATTAAAGAATTCATCTAGTCGGTTTTACTTAGCTAACTTATCTTTAACATTATCTTTCAACCTTAAATAAAAGACTATCATAAGGGGGTCGTTTAGCTAGTTTAGTTTTGATAAAATCTGTCAGAATTTTGACATATATTCTAATACTGATCCTTTCTATCTAAGGGTCGTGAGTTTTCACTCGACTGTTTGTTCCTTATCTAGATCTTCGAAGGCTGCTTTAATAGCTTCTTCAAACTTGTCATAGTTTTTGAAGATTTTCTTAGTTTTCTTTTCTCTATCCTTTGGTTCGTCATTCTTAAGATAGTCTTAAAGTGTTGGCTTAAACCAGTTGAAGGTATCTTCTATAAGCAAATTGACAGCAAATAGTACTTTGTTATGCTTGTAGGTTAGTTCTTTTTTATAGTATTATATATATACTCTAAGTTAGGTTAGGAATCTTTAAAGTATTCCTTTCATTCTATCATAAAGGTTAGGTTTCTTAATCTTTACTTATCCTAATCCTCCTCCTAATACTTCCTTCTAAAGTTATATAATCATAGCTTATAGTTAAGCTATTTTGTTAACTATATCTTATTGAGTGATAGTCCTAGCCGCTAAGCTTAGTTAAGGTAGATTGCTTAAAGAGTTTAAAGTTGATAAGGTAGTAGTAGATACTATCTTAACTGTTTGATTATTGCTTATAAGGTACATTGTCAACCTACTAAATAAAAGCTTTTCAACGTATAACGATCCTTCCTATCAATACGTCGATAGGTAACTAAAAGTCCTTAGGTTTATATCCTAAGATAGGTCGAAAGATACTTAAGCAATATTCACAAAAGTAGGTGATTATAACTTATTAGATCCTATTGATTATAGAATCAAACTATAGTATTGAAAAGCTAAAGAGCTAGTCTCTTTACCTTTAAGCTTATAGTCATAAGTATAATCTTATATAAAACTATATTGCACAAAATCACTAGAATCCCTTATAATCTATAAATGATAGCTCATCATAGCTTACCATAATCTATAATCTCTAGCTTACAAGTGGCCTTTATCTTATCCTTATATAATGTCCTTCCTGTCTGTATGCCTGCCACAGGGTTTCTAGCGGCAGCCTGTTTTCTGGCCGTAATACGACATTAGATATATATTCTATACTCGCCAACCTTATACTCACCACTGCAAAGCTAGGTACAATTTCTATATTCGCTTTCTTATACTCGCTGCCATAAAGCTATATATTTTTCCTATACTCGCCTCCTTTATACTCGTCACTAAAACATTGAGTATATAAGAGCCTCTTACTCTAGCTACTCTATCATATATATCTTATATTATATAACTAAAGCCTTTATTATTATAGTAGTAAATATAATATCTTATTTTTATAGCTAATCTTAGCATTATATCTATAGAATAGTTTAGACTATATTTATAGAGTTTTCTTACCTTAGAGTTATTTCTATCTTTAAGGTTAAAGTTATCTTTTATATACCTTCTAATCATACTAAAATCTACACTCAACTTCAACCACTTATATCTTCACCACTATATCTCTACAGCTTTTATGCTTTTGTATCTATTGTCATACTATTATAATCTCTTACCTATCTGATTTATAGCTATTTTGTCGTATGAGAACCTAGCGATATCTACCTTCTGTTTCTGAGAGGATATCTACTCTCTATCTTTTATTTTTCGTCTATATACCCTATACAAAACCAGAGGATATACTGTAGCATATCTTATAGCATGGTGGTTAGGACGATAGTAATGATAAAGATCATTTTGCCAATCTACTTTTGGATTCAGCCCTATGCCCTTACTAGACAAGAGCGCCTTATATGGTTTATGATCGATTATAGACGGTAAATCAGCATGCTAATTTGTCACCTTCGGCTCTCATTCGAAAAGACCCTTTCAAACTAAAGAGTGCCTTTACAGATGTATGCAAGTAGGTATAGGATAGTATAACAATCGACCCAAGATTCATAAGATGGTAAGCACTTATAACAACATTTCTTCAATACTAATTTGGTTCCAAGCTGACTTCAAAATACTAAGATGCTAACGCCACTTCTGTCTGCCTATAAAAACGTTAAAAGCAGTCTAGATTCTAGTATCATATGAAACGAATCTTAAGCTTCTTAAGCTATAGATTTATCATCCTTATAAAAGTAAGCTTAAGCATTCTATATAGCAGCATTGAATTTGATATATAAAGCAAACATCAATAAACGATAGATTTACCAGCATACTTCGACTTTATAATATATAACTTTATAATTATATGCTTCTAACTATGATCGAAATGATTAGTTGCTATCATACTCTTGCAAAAGCTATTATATCAAACGAATGTAACTTCCCTATATATCTAAAGTCTGTCTAGATTAATGAAAGCACTATATATACTCTATCTTTCGATGACTCTTATAATAAGACCTATCGATATGCTTTAGCATTCAATATAGCCATTAGGACTTCCTCAACAGTTAGAGTTTCCATCAAGATTACAGCCAACAAGACTATTAGTCAGTCTGCAAATGACTCTACTAATGAAAGTACATTTAACTCAAGTATCGTCACATAGCTAGAGTATACATATAATCCTACCCTCTAGCCATTATCAGATTTATATTATAACTTATCTAATATTAATAACGCTATACCACGGCAGTTCTATAACTATGGCATTAGACTTAATCCGTCGCGTTTGAATTATGATTCAGTCATCTATACCCTTAGTTATAATAAAGTTTATACGTATACATATAACTTTCCAGATAATATTGCCACTCATAAATGCCATAATAACACTAACATTAATCTTATCCTTTACTATAAACATTGAACAAGCCTTATGCTACCAGCTTCTTTCCTAGAAAATTCATGTCTTATTAAATAGCCTAAACATATAGATCATCCATAAAGCTACTTCTTAGTCTACAGTATAGCCGACTACATCTCTTAGCTTCTTTAATACTGCACGCTAGATATTGATACTTATGCAAGCGAGAACGTACCTAACTTTAGCTTTAGTCAAACAAAGCATAAGAAACGATAAATACTGACATTATGTTGGAAAGAAGCATCTACTAACAGATAATGAAGACTAGGCTCAAGTAGAAGCCAAAATCAAAGGAGAGAGCACTATATATAAAAAGCCATTTCGAGAGGCTTATAACCAGATTAGTAATAACTACCCTTAAAGACAAAGCCTACTAATTGATTACATTATAATTGAGATTAATGAAAACCATCAACTAAGAACCTAAATTAAAGTAAGCACAATTAGTAAGCCGGGCGTATAAAAGATAATAAAGATTATAGATAGTATCGCAAATCATACAACTTACATAAGGTTCGTCAGCAGCCTCAAAGATGCCAATCTTCTGCTAAATACCTACATTCACAGCCTATTACCCTTAGTATATCAAAGACCATAAATAGAAGAGCAGGTTAATCT
Organism: Phaeoacremonium minimum UCRPA7; assembly: GCF_000392275.1. Lineage (NCBI taxonomy): Eukaryota > Fungi > Ascomycota > Sordariomycetes > Togniniales > Togniniaceae > Phaeoacremonium > Phaeoacremonium minimum. The sequence continues at coordinate 2,467 of NW_006921457.1, read as the reverse complement.
TATAAAGCCTAGAAACATCTTCATTTATAATAAACGTCATGCTTATATCAAGCGCTAGACTGATAGACGGTGATAGAGCCAGCATAAGATCTTAAAGGATTTTACTATTTACTATAAACTAGAGGGGAAGAAAGGAAGCAGACGAAAAGAGGTAGGTCTACTAAGGAAGATGATCAAGATGACCAGAAACAGCATAACTTATACACTTATCTCCTACCTAAATGAAAACGATGTTGACAGCAGACTGCTTACAACCTTCGACGTTCATATACTTTATTATAGCTTTGATCATAAGCCTTTCTTATAAGATAGTTTTAAGCTTGCTACTTCTTATATCTAGCTATAAAACCAGTCGATTGCCGGCTGCAAGCAGATTCCATAGTTAAATCCCAAACATAGCTCTTACCTAATAGATTTTAAAGGCTAATAATCGGCCGATCAACCTATTTGAAAGCACCTAATAGTCGCTTTTTAGATATTACCTAAGATTATAAAATATTGTAAGATAACTCAATTTAAACTAGTAGCTATCAAGGACATTTAGTTAGGCTTAAGCAGAATATACTATCTAACCTAAGTAACTTTACAACTCCTTTCGAAAAGTTAAGATTATCATCTTCTTTATCATCCACCTAAGCTAGAATATTCTATAGCTATAGGACAACATGCCTGTTAAAGGGGACATAATGGTTTCAGTAACTATACTTTGAGAAATATCCTACAAAATCATTATAGAACCCTCGATTATAGTGTCTACCAGTTTATCGATTATAATCTATATGTTAGATGGCTCAATATAGCAGTCAAATCCAGTCCTTATCAAAGACTCAATCCAGACTAATATATTATAGTAGAAACTATCATTTCTACTAAAGATTTTCAGCTCTAATACTTTCACTTTTCCAATTCTCTTATCAGTATCTCATCAAGTCCTTTACTATCAACATAGGTTATAAGTCTAGACAGGTTGTAGCTAAACTACCATATCTAACAAAGCTATCAAAAGTATAGCAGCCGGCTATATACTAAAAGGCAAGAGCTATATACCTATTAGATAAGAAGTCAGGCAAAAACATCTTACTCACCAATTCCCATAGTATACCAAGACCCACATATTGTTGACTTAGGGTAAGTATCTCTTCCATATTAGTTTGCTATCGTAAGCATACCAAAAGCAAAAGCAAAAAGCACCATCTTCGTTTAAGACCTAGCCGCCATACAGCGGCATACGCTGGCAGCGTATCCCTATCCCCCCCCCCGCTTAGGTGGGACGCACGGACCAGGCGGAAAAGACAGGGGGGTAGATATCCTCTCAAAAACAGAGGGTAGATATCCCTAGGTTCTCGTACGATAAAACGGCCACAAATCGGATTAGGGAAGAGAGGACAGTAGTATGATAAACAGATATAAGAGTACTAAAGCTATAGAGGCATGATGGTAGAATTATAGATGGTTGAAGGTTAGGTATAGATTTTGGTATGGTTTGGTTAGGGTGGTTAAGAGGAGAAGGAAAGGAAAGGCGTATGAAAGACAATCCTAACCTTAAGAGTAGAAATAACCTTAAGGTAAAGAAAACCTTATAAGTGTCAGCCTTAGACTATTCTATAGACATAAGGCTAAGATTAGCTATAAAATCGAGATGCTATATCTACTACTATAACGATAGAGGCTCTGGTCGTATGGTATAGTATAGCATGGTATAGTACGACAGATATAACATAAGGTATACTATACCATATAGTAGCTATAAGATAAAAGGCCTAATATAATATAAAAAGAAGAAGAAGAGTTATATAACCAACCCTTAAACAGAGCCTAATAGTATAATGATAGCATAATATATATTGATACTATGATTTGCTTTTTTATACCGGCGAAAAAGTATATTATAGCAATTTATAAAGCTTTAGGTTCGACTTTTAGCTAAGCTAACTTTTTTTTCTTTTTCTTTACCTTTTTTTCCCTCCCTTCCTTTTCCTTTCACTTATATCCTTTTCCTTCCTACCCTATCATATAGCATATAAAGCATACTATAACGCCTAAAGCTCATACAATCGAGACAGACTCGATGGTATAATGATAGTATAGTATATATCGATACAACGATAATATAAAGCGGACGAGAGCTACCTTATATTACCATAATGATCGATAAAGCTCTAGGTTCGACTTCTAGCTAAGCTAAACTTTTTTTCTTTACTTTCTTTTTTTTCCTTTCTTTTTCTTTCCTCCTCCTCCTTCTTTTTCCTTTCAAACTCTTTCCTTCCTACCTTATCGTATGGTATATAAAGTATACTATAGCGTCTAAAGCTTATATAATCGAGACGGGCCTAATGATATAATGGTAGTATAATATACATCGATATTTAAGCTGATGCTACCAACATTATGACATAGCTTTGGCGATTTATAAAGCTTTAGGTTCGACTCCTAGCTAGGCTAAACTTTCTTCTTCCTTTTTTTTTTT
>NW_006921456.1:141942-153260 GCF_000392275.1 Phaeoacremonium minimum UCRPA7 | reverse complement strand
TCTCTATCATATTGGTTCTTTAGAAGTAGCCAAGCTTCTAGAAAGGTATTTGTTCTCAGAATATGGTGAAGAGGTCCATCTTCTACTAGTAGCCTTAGAGTTGCTAAAGCTCTAATATATTTCTACTCTTTATTAGCCAGAATTAGCTTAGCTCGAATTTCGAGATCTGAAGAGACAGATAAATTTGAGATTGAAACAATCTCATTCTGAGAATCTCTAGCTTCGAAAAGGTCTATTATAGGACCTATTAGTTCTAGGCTTATAAGATATGATTTAGCTCTTATAGACCATAATGAATAGTCTTTTGAGCCTTTAAGAGGTAGAAAAGTTGGCTTAAGAGTCATAATACGTTATAGCTAGTATAATATAACTAGTATTATAGTATTTGACTTAAGAGGTTATTATTAAGACTTATAATTAAGTCTTTGATATATATATAGTCTTTGAATTTCTCCTTAGACTATAGCCACTCTCTTATAAGGAATTTCAAAATGAAAGGATGATTATCTTCACTATTAAAAGTAAAAGAAAGATCTTCCGAAACAAACTGATCCTTTGAAACGTATATAACGTTTTTAAGAAGTATTGAAAAGTAATACTTCAGTATATAATCTTTAGGATCTTCTACTTCAGTAGTAGTATCCTTTAGGAAAGAACCGTAAGGTAAGAAACAAGTGATATCTTATTCTTTTAACAAGTCTCTTATAGGTTGAGAAAAGATAAGTATAATATCAGGAAGTTGAGGAAAGTTAACCCTAGTGTTTGGAATAGCATAGTCAATATGTTGATAGGTGATCATTGACTATATCTAATTGGGACTAGTGCAGTCGAATTCGAATCGAAATTTGAGTTTGATTGGTATATGGTTCGGAAAAGTGGGTTTTTTGAATAGAGTTTGAAACTCCACTTTTTATAGTGGATCCTTAAGTAGAATCACGGTAGAAATAGTGGGTCCGAATAACGTTTATAAGGGATCTACTTTAGGTTTAAAGTGGGTCCTAACGTTTATATAACCAAGGTTGAAGAGATATAAACCAAGGTTCTCAACGGTGTAAATTCGATACCTCTTTGGCCACCTTGTTGGACAGATGAAGTGAAGTGAAGAATTTTTCAACGAAGAGAAAAGAAGGGGAATTCGAATGATATTGCTTTTGAAACGATAGAGTGAAGAATCGTTGAGATATAAAGTAGTGAAAGTAATACTTCAACTATTAGGCTGTGCTACCATATAAGGACTCTTAAGCTAGTAGAGGTATTACTGGTCACTGGTGCGGAAGTGTAATGGAGGTGAAGAGAAGTAGTATTGTAGAAGGTTAAGTACTCATCTGTAGAGAACGTATAGAAGTGAAGTAAGTGAGAAAAGGAAGAAGGAGGGAAGGTGGCCTTATATAGGTAAAAGGCCACCTACCTCTTCACCTGTCTCTATAGGTGTAGGCTACGTAACGTAACCAACCTAAGTAGCAAAGCAGTCTTTGGTAGCTTAACAATATTAGCTAACCAAAGTACTACTATTATACTACTTTATATAGTATGAACCTTAATCTAATTACATATATAGCCTTATAGAAATAGGCAAATATTAACACTTAACTATGAAAATTAAACTGAAGGAAACGATATAAAGGCTTTTATTAGCTTATCTATAGCCAAAAAGCGACTTAGAGCTTATCTAACATCTATAAGCAGGGTATTTAGGCTAGAAAGCTCTAAGGGCATTGGTAATAAACGTAAAAAACATATAAATTTACGGCAATATACCCTTAAGGTACGAATCCTATACTTTCGCCAAAGTAATATAAGTGATATTATATACTCTCTTGGAAAATCAAGTATCTTATCCTTTTTACTATATTAGCTTTGATTTATTTAACTTCCTTAAAAGGCAATTTGATGATCGTTAGCTACTGATAATTAAGGAAAAGTATTCTAGAAAGCTTAAAGTAATACTTTTATCTAATAAATCGCTTATATCAACTCTACCGATTATACAAAAGTATAAGAGTAGGATAACTAGATAGTATCAGCTTATAATAATAGCAATTCGTTAAGACTAAAATACTAGAATGATCGTTATCAATAAAGAATCAGCCTTCTAACGCTAGTATAAAAAGCTTAGAATATAAAATAAGCTTACCTTTATCTTAACTTATAAGCTAAACAATAGAAGTAAATAGGCTAAGAAAGAGATTATAGTAAAGGTAATAGCTATGCTTTAGAAAGTAAGGCTACCTGATTCCTTATAGGCAGAAGCTTGTTAGACTATAGTATAGCTATATAATAGGAGCCTCTATTATCAAAACACTTTTTACTTACTAAATAAGGTGCTTAATCTTTGGTTTAGACAGTACTTTCGATAGTATACCTTAGAGATCATCAAGGCTCTTACTATAGATCTCCACCCTGACTAAAACAGAATATACGCTTATAGATGCTGGGCCTACACTCTCAATAAGAAAAGAAAGTAAAGGATTAGCAGACGTAAGTTTAAAACGAAGCTATAAGTATATATTAGCTATCTAGTTGGCTATATAGCCTTAAATATATATTGGATTTAGGTTCTAAAGCTTGATAAAGTAATTATAATTAGGAATGTCTATTTTGATAAATAACTCTCCTATTTTGAGTATATAAACGAAGAAGAGAAGCTTACTAAGGTAGAAGCAATAAGCTAAGTAGCGGAAATTGAAGAGGATAAGCATACCCTTAAGTAAATATGCTTAGACAGAATAATAGATAAGCTTGATTTATAGGATAGAGGCACTTAAGAAGCTTTATTAGATGATCATAATCCTTCTATTATACTTAAGAAATATAAGGAAGCATCCTTTAAAGAGTCCTTGCCTAAGGAAGGCCAATCAAACGGTTAGGACTTAAGGATAGAAGCTTCTATACTTAAAACGAGCTTATATGATATAAGTAGAATGCTTGAATCGAAAGATATAAGTATAGGAAGAGATAAACAAAGAGTTTTAACCTCTTTGCCTACTCTAGAGTCAGAAAGAGAGGAAATAGAGAATATAATCATAGTAGCTTAAGATAAGAGCGTTAGATCTTTATCAATAAGCTTTCAAGCTATATCTTTAGTTGAAGACATTATAATTGTTGCTTTAGAAAGTAGTATTGACAAGATCATAAGTATATAAGGTGAAGAAAATATACTTAAAGAAGCCTAAGACAAGTATAATAGTATATCTAATGACCAGTTGAGAATATACCTTAATATATCTACCGACAATCTAAGAATGCTTAAAGATACTCTCAAAATAGTAAGAGCTTACGATAAAGCTTCTATTAAGCACTAGAGCATCTTAATAATATCTAAAGGCTATCTAAAAGGATATACAAAAGGTAGGGGAAATGGTGCTTAGCCTTAACCTCTATATTAAAGCTAAAGGATTAAAGTAATACTGCCAGACGATCCTATAGAAGGTAGAGAAAAGAGTAGAATCTATACTATAATAGCTTATTAAACGGACAAAATAGTAATATCAAATGGCCAAAATTAGGATGCCTTTGTAAACATCTTTTTACTTAATCAATAGAAAGCATTCTATAAAGAAGATAGAGCCTATAGAATACTATATACTATGATTGTAGTAGTGATCTATAGGATAAAGGAGTGTATAAAAACCCTTCCACCATTCTTTAGAATCTTGAGGGTATATTCTAATATTATTATATACTAAGACAGTCTTCAAAAAGTATTTAGAAACTGGAGAAAGCTTTAGAATCACCTTTATAAAAGCTAATTCACTAAAGTAGCTTATAAAGAAGTATAGAATATGATTAAAATGAAGGTATTCTATAAAATAGAGTGCTTATAAGCAACTATATGTTTACTCTCTTTAAAATAAGTGTTTGACTATAAATTTGATAAAAATAGCTATCTACTTAAGTGTAAAGCTTGTCTATGTTACGGCCAGAAAGCAGGCCGCCGCCAGGAACCCTGCGGCAGGCATAAGGGACAGAAAAGACATCACGTGGAGATAAGATAAAGGCCACCTGTGAGCCAGAGGTTATGGATCATGGTGAGCCACGGTGAGCCACCATCTATGGATCATGAAGGACTCTAGTGATCTAGTAAAGCATAATTCTATATAAGACTATGCTTATAACCATGAGCCTAGAGATGAAGAGACTAGCTCTTTAGCTTTCAATGTTATAGTTTGATTCTACAATCAATAGGACCTAACAAGTTACGATCATCTACCTTTGTGAATATTGCTTAAGTATTTTTTAACCTATCTTAGGATATAAACCTAAGGACTCTTAGCTATCTATCGATGTACTGATAGGAAGGATCGTTATATGTTGAAAGCTCTTATTTAGTAGGTCGACGACGTACCTTATAAGCAATAATCAAACAGTCAAGATGGCACCTACTACTATCCTATCAACTCTAAGCTCTTCAAGCAATCTATCTTGACTAAGCTTAGCGGCTGGGACTGTCATTTAATAAGATATAGTCAACAAAATAGCTTGACTATAAGCTGTGGTTATATAACTTCAGAAGGGAGTATCGGGAGGAGGATTAAGCTAAGTAAAGATCAAAAAACCTGACCCTTATGATAGAACGAAAGGAATACTTTAGAGATTCTTAACCTAACTTAGAGTATATATACGGCACTATAAAGGAGAACTAACCTATAAGCATGATAAAGTACTATTTGCTGCTAATTTGCTTATAGGAGATACTCTCAACTGGTTTAAGCCAACACTTTAGGACTATCTCGAAAATGACGAATCAGAGGATAGAGAAAAGGAAACTAAGAAAATCTTCAAAAACTATGATAAGTTTGAAGAAGCTATTAAAGCAGCCTTTGGAGATCTAGATAAAGAACGAATAGTCGAGCGGAAACTTATGACCCTTAGATAGAAAGGATTAGCATCGGAATATATGTCAAAATTCCGACAGATCTTATCAAAACTAGACTGGCCAGACGACCCCCTTATGATAGCCTTCTATTTAGGGCTGAAAGATGACGTTAAAGATGAGTTAGCTAAGTAAGATCGACTAGATGAATTCTTTGATTATATGAAAATGGCTATATAGATTGACAATCGACTGTTTGAGAGATATCTTAAGAAGAAATCTTATGGAAGCTGGATAATTAAGCTAGTATATTAAGCCAACAGTAAGAAACGAGTATAATATAATAATAAGTTATGAAGCATGGCTTATAGACATTACTTAGAACCTATAGAAATCGATATATTTTAGAAAGGATAATAAAAGAGGATCTAAGATAAGAAAGATATATAATGCTATAACTATAACAAGAAAGGATACTATACTTGAGAATGTAAAGAACCTAAACAACTTATAGAATCTAAATGACAAATAAACGTAATATTATATAGTATCCTTAGCTGGGTATACTGTTATGACGATAAATATAAAGAATATAAATCGGATAAAGAAAACATTAGATAGTATCTTAAACCCTTAAGACAATAGAAAACCATCGTTATACTATCTCGATATAATCGTAAGAAGGTACGACAAATCTATGGTATAAATGTAACTAAAGATAGCGAACTAGAAGCCTAATTATGAGACGAAACCCTCAGTATAGGAAGCAGTATATCGACACTTACGAGAGAAGTATCATTTAGGGAAATTATACCTTCACTAGAACCTATAAGCGAAGAAATACCACCACCAGCCTATAAGTTAGAAACTAATGGTAGACGTATACTATACCTAGTATCCTATAGACTAGACAATCAGGTTATACTAACAGGAGTTACGATACGTTAGATATACTAAGAATAGGCTAACCAACCAAGGACTTTCGTATTGTTTGGAGAAGACCCTTTGTTAGACTATCAGAATCTAGATTACTATATTCTATCATAGACAATATATATCTACGATCAATATATACTATATATAGTAAAAAAGATAAAAAATAACTTCTTTTCGAGAAGATATGCCAACGAACCAATTATACGAACATTGAGAAAAGTAGAGATAGAGTATTAGTATATCTTAGAATGAACCATCGAAGCTAGGTTAGCTACCTTCGAACCTAGCGAAGGCTACCTAACGAAGTGTAAAACAGAATATTAGAGGAACTGCCAAAAACCTAAATGCAAATGACATATAGTCCTCAAAGCCAAAGAATGGTATAATCAATGGTACCTATAACCAACGCAAACTAGGGATATTATATCATACCTATACATAGGAAGCCGACAGAACTTGTCATAACTTGCCGTACGACGATCGGACAATTTCGACTTAGAAGAAGAAGAACCGTCATATATTAGACAAATAGGAGACTAAGCATTATATAGCATGATTAAAGAATAAATCTACCGACATATGGGAATAATAAGACTTAAAGAAATCAATCAAGAATTAGGAAGTTTATAATAAATTATGTCTGAATAGTATATTTGGAGAACTAGCTAGAAAGTAGCCAATAGAATACCTAAAGAATTATAAGAATTTGTAAGCTATATTAAAATCTGCTGTCATATTAGACGAGAAATTTAGAAAGACTTTAGTTTGATTTGAAATTAGAAACGAAGTCAAAAGAAGTAGGATAAATACCTAGATAAATAAATCATCGACATTATAAGGATGATATAAGATGGGAGTAATAAAGAGAAATTACCTTTACTATCAATATAAGCATTCGAATAATTAAAGAATCGAATCTTAGATATAACTAGCGAAGAAATTAGAATAATGAACATCTTCGAAACCTACGAACGCTATCGAGATCAGTGGCAAAGGAGTTTACCAATCCTTTAGATCACTAGGAAGCATAGAAAAAATTTGGGAAAAGAATCGTCTCGATCGTAAAGGAACTACGAAAGGGAAATAGCAAAATCAGGTTCTTATAAAGCCTAGAAGTATAAGGAGACTATCTATATGTTAGGATAAATTTCGAAGGATATGATACCATTATAATCATAGATTATAGAGTATAAGGAAATTATATATTACCAACACTCATTAACAAACACTATCTAGGATGGAGATATAAGGAAGATTCTTACGATCTTATAGTAGCTGACGGAGAAAAAGTTACCTATAATGGAGGAATAGTCAATAAAGAAATAGACAAACTATAAATGGAAATATAAGGGAAACGGGAAAGAATCCGGTTTGATATAATGGATCCCACTGGATACCTAGTATTATTAGGATTATCATGGCTTAGGAAAAGTAACCCTCGGATCGATTGGATCAATGGCCATCTATATTGGGAGAGTGACGTATCCTTATAAGATTTATCGACACCTAAGGAAGAACGATAACTATGAGTCGTTAGGTAGGAATTTCGATAGGACTTAGCTAATGAGAAGGATACTATGACTTTAGTACCCTCAAGCAAGCCTAAAGAAGCTATCAATATATCGAACACCGATATTAAATTATAAAAGTAAGTGATGATGCTTATAACTAACAAAGAGAAAAGACGATTATAAAATATTCTATAAGAATATCAAGTATATACTAAGTTATTTATAGAAGAATTGGAGATAGGTCTACTATAATATAGCAAATAGGACTATAAAATACCCCTTAAAGAAGGAATATAATCGAAGTTCTATAAAATATATAGACTCGACGAAGTCAAGCTAAAAGTACTCTAAGAATACTTAGACGAAAACCTTAGGAAAGATTATATTAGACTATCTATGTCGCCGGCTGGATACCCGATCCTATTTATATCAAAAAAAGGAGGTAAGCTATGCTTATATATAGACTATAGATAACTTAACGATATTATAATAAAGAACCACTATCTACTACCCTTAATATCAGAACTATAGGATAGACTATACGATGCTACCATATTCATAGCATTAGACTTTCTAGGAGTGTATAATCTGATTAGAGTTAAGGAAGGAGATAAATAGAAAACGGCGTTTTATATATGATATAGACATTATAAATACTTAGTCATACCTTTTAGATTGACTAATATATCAGCCAGTTTCTAAGCTATGATAAATCACGTCTTATGAGAATTTTTGGATATCTTTGTTATTGTCTACTTAGACGATATCTTAATATACTTAAGGACGCTTAAGCAGTATTAAATATATATATACTAGATACTGTTGAAGCTATAAGAGGCTAACCTATTGGTAAACCCTGAAAAAAGCATGTTTTATATCATAAAGGTCGATTTCCTCGGTTATATGATAGAACTAGGACGAATCAGCATATAAGAAAGCAAAATCTAAGCTATCTAGGAATGGCTTAAACTAACTATAGTCAAGGAAGTTAAAGGATTTCTAGGATTCCTTAACTTTTATCGAAAGTTTATCAAAGACTATGGCAAAATCGCTATATCACTCATAGACCTTACTAAGAAGGATAAAGCCTTTATATAAGACGATAGGGTACAAATCGTATTTAATACTTTGAAACGATAAGTATTATCTGAATCAATCCTATAGAACCTTGACCTTATAAGATAATATGAAGTAGAGACAGACGTCTCGGACTTTATACTTGGAGGATAGTTAGGATAAAGAGATGATGAATATCGACTATATCCTATAGCATTCTTTTCGAAAAAACTATATGGCCTAGAGCTGAATTACCAGATTTATGACAAAGAGTTGATGGCTATAGTTAAAGCATTCAGAGAATGGAGACAGTATCTATCCGGAACTTCTTATAAAGTATTTGTCTATACTGACTATAAGAATCTTACCTACTTTATAATCACGAAAGAACTTAATAAGAGATAAACAAGATAGGTAGAAGAACTATCAGAATTCAACTTTTGGATCATCTACCGAAAAGGATTAGAAAACGGTAGAGTAGACACTCTAAGCCGACGAATAGACTATTATTAGAAGATATTAAAAGAGATATAAGCTATCTTAATGATAAATCTAGATAGAATCTTAACATAGGCAGAAAGACAAATCAACATACTCTTAAAGATAGAATCAGACGATATTTAGAGAAAGAAACTCAAAGAAGTATATAGGTTGCTAAAATATAAGTATAACGTATAAGTTCTCTTAAGACTAGTATAAACTAGCAAAACAGAACAAAAACAATATAAGTATGAAGGAAAAACATATATACTATCAGAACTATAGGAAGAACTTATCAAAGCATATTATAAACCAATAGAATTTAGACATATAGAAGTGACGAAAACTCTTAAACGAATATAGAGAAAATACAACTTCCCTTATATAAAAAACAAAGTCAAAAAAGTATTAGATAAGTATAGTATCTACAAACAAAACAAGAATAGTAGGCACAAACCATATAGAGAATTATAACCTCTACTAGTCATACAACGACTATGGGAATCAATCTTATAGGACTTTATAGTGAAGCTTCCACTATCAGAAGAACCATTAACAAAAGTCAAATACGATAGTATCTTTATAATTGTCGACAAACTTATAAAATATACATACTTTATTCTATATAAAGAAGGAAGCAATATTGAAGAACTAGTATATACATTCTTATGGATAGTTGTAGCCAATCATAGACTACTAAAAGAAATAATTTTGGATTAAGATAAGCTATTTATATCGAAATTCTGACAATCACTTATGATATAATTGGGAATCAACCATAAGCTATCTATAGCTTGGCACCTTAGGATGGATAGACAAACGGAAAGACTAAATCAAATCGTCGAATAGTATCTTTGATACTATGTCAATTATGAGTAGAATAATTGGATTATGTTACTATCAGTAGCTTAATTCAGTTATAATATATCGATTAGCGAATCAATAAGAATGTCACCATTCTATATAAACTATAGATTCAACCTAGAACTTAGCTACTTAATCAAGATAAGACTAGAGTCAGAAAAAGCAACACTTATAGTAGAATAACTTCAATAGCTCCACCAAGAAATAAGGAACCAACTAGCATTTATTAGAGAACGAATGTCGAAGTACTATAACCTTTAAAGGATGAAGGGACCATCCTTTAAGGAGGGAGATAAAGTCTATCTTATACGATGAAACATAAAAACAAAACGATCAAACGATAAATTAGATTATAAAAAACTTAGACCATTCAAAATCAAACGGAAAATATCGGAATCTAACTATGAACTCTCATTATCTAAAACTATAAGGATATACTCTGTTTTTCATATTTTACTTTTAGAACCAGCATATATATCTATGAAACTTTAAATAGACGTTGAAGTGGAACCAGACTAGGAGTATAAAGTAGAAAGAATATTAGACTTACGAAAGAAAAGACGACAAACATAATACTTAGTCAAATGGTAAGGCTATAACGATTCGGAAAATATATAGGAACCTCTTAAGTACCTATAGAATTGCTTCGATTTGGTTGCTTAGTTCTACCAGAATCTTCCACCAATAAACCTATAGAAGCGAACTTACTACCTAAGCCTAAAGAAGACCAGTCTATATCGTTTGAGACACTCAGTAAACGAAGGTTGTCCACCATAAACTGCTCTTAAGTAAAGATAGGAGAAGTTACTCTATCCTCTTCGTCCAACTCCTACATCCCCCTTCGGAAAGCCTTAGAATGCTTCTTAAATACTACCTTCTTCATACAATGTAGGTAGGCTAGACGGCTGACAGCTATAGACAACTATGTTTGAAGAATAAAGAGTGCCTTTTCGGCGTCTACTTCCTTTTGTTTAATTTTCTTTTGTTAAGAGGCCAATCATATAAGGGTAGAAGCCATGAAGGTGCTATCATAAGAGCGACCTAAATGGATATACTCGGAATAATAAGAGGAGTTGCTTACTATACGGTAAGCAAGGTTTTGTTTAAAACAATGAGTATAGGGCATTTCGGTTAGATCCCTAGAAAGTTCGACGTTGGTAGTAAGGGCAAGCTAGACTAAAGATTTCTTTGATTTTGGTTTTGATTTCTCTATACGACCCAACATAATGTCAGTATCCTAGGAGAAGTAAGGAATATGGTTTTAAGGCCTATCGGGTGGGCGGCGTCTAGGTATTTAACTAGGTCTCTAGGACATCGACCTTAAAGGAGGGACATTATGTTATAGCCAGAAAGTAGGCTGCCGCCAGGAACCCTACGGCAGGTATAAGGGACAGAAAAGACATTATGTGAAGATAAGATAAAGGCCATCCGTAAGTCAGAGGTTATAGATTATGGTGAGCCACGGTGAGCCACCATCTATAGATCATGAAGGACTTTAGTGATCTAGCAAAGCACAATTCTATATAAGACCATGCTTATAACCATGAGCCTAGAGATGAAGAGACTAGCTCTTCAGCTTTCAATGTTATAGTTTGATTCTACAATCAACAGGACCTAACAAGTCACGATCACCTACCTTTGTGAATATTGCTTAAGTA
>NW_006921456.1:138458-141895 GCF_000392275.1 Phaeoacremonium minimum UCRPA7 | reverse complement strand
TGATAGGAAGGATCGTTACAGTCTAATAGTATAAGAAGATCTTTAAGAAAGGAATATACTTACTAGTATATATGCTGCTATACTTATAGTCAGAACGTTTTGTCTAGTGATAGCCTTAGGAGCTGAATATGACTTAAAGATCTGTCAATTCGATATTATAGACGTCTTTCTTCAAACGTTTAGGAATGATAGAGATTAGATTTATTATAAGCTTTTGGAAAGGATAGAAAAAAGTAAAATATATTTAAAAGTGATAAAAGTATTTTATAGACTAAGAGATTTTCTCCTACTATGGTATAAGAAGTTTTATAATATCCTTCTACTATTTAGGCTTACTTTAAGTATGGAAGAGTTATACCTTTTCGTTAATAACGATTATACGATCATAATCGTTTTCTATATAGATAATATCTTAATACTCTATTATAAAAAGTATTTAGCAAAGGCGAAAGCTTTGATCGAAAAGATCAAAGTAGCCTACGAATTAGAAGACTATAAAGTAGTAGAATGGTTTTTTAGTATATAAATAATATAAGATAAAGTGGCAAAAATGATAACTCTTGCTTATAATGCTTATATTAAGAAGATTGTCATAAGGTTTGAGCTTATGAATAATATTTATATTCTAAGCACTTTATTGTCATTTATAAAGCTTAAAAAGAACCTAGAAACTGTCTCTAAGGTAAAAATAAAGGCTTATTAAGAGTGAATTAGCTTTATACTATATATAGTGATCATACTGAGGCTAGATATAGCGTTTGTTATATCTATACTATCATACTTCCTTATCAACCTAAGTAAAACATACTTTATAGTAGTAGTCTAAGTGATTTATTATCTATTTATAATATATCTTTTAGACATTAGGTATAAAGGATGGAATAGAGAAGTATAAACTCTATTGATCGCTAATAACATATCTTTTGCTAACAATCTAGAAATAAGATAGTCGTTAGATGGCTATATTCTAACGCTTTTTAGAGGATCAATTATATGGTGAGTTGTTTGGCAAAATACTATAATAATGTCTATAACTAAGGCTAAGCTGCTTTTATTGTCTTATATAGTAAAGGAAATAATGACTCTTAAATGCCTTTTTAGGGATATAGGCTTAGACCTAGGGAAGCTTTAGAATATCTACTATGATAACTAGCAAATGATCTGCTTAGTGATTGAAGAGAGTATAAGATTGGCTACTAAGCTATACTATATCGATATTCATAATATATGGCTTAAACAAGAGTATTTAGTAGGCTCGTTTAGGGTCATCTATATTCTTACAGACTAGATGCCTATAGACAGACTCACTAAGAACCTTACTTATCAACAATTTAAGCACTTTAGGATCTTTCTTAATCTATAATAAGCATTAGAGTCAAAAGAGAGTAGATAAAGGAGAAAAACGATATTTATTAAGCAAAAAGTCGATCTAATTTACCAATTTATCTACTAAAGCGCTTAGAAGCCTTTTAACTCTGGCTTGACAAGTGAGAATAGCTGTAAGCACTTTGTTATTATCTCCTCCTACGCTAATTACTGTAATTATGCTGGCGTTAAGCCCTAGAATCAGCGTTAGAACGATAGCTAGAGCTGCCGAAGGTAGGACTAAAGGTATGGCTAAAATGATCTAGATTATCATATAAAGGTGATAAGTACCTTAATAATAGTTAGTATGCTTATATTGAGACTAAGGAAATAAAGACACTTATAGTTCAATTATTTCCTTAGATCATCATAGTCAATTGGTAAGCTAAAGACATTATATTGGTAGGTACTATAACATACTGATGACTACTTATATAATATCAATAGTAAGTATCGTAACCGACAGCGTCCTTACAAACGCTGTCAGATTTATCGGCTAAGATGCTCTTTATATAGTCTAAGCAAGGTATAGTACAAACGCCGTCAGTAGTAGGGCGTATGCGTTGAGCTTAGGAAGGTATATTGAGTTAAGAAAAGAAGATAGTAAGTGGAAATAGAATAAGCTTAACTATAAATAGATAAGCAAAAGATTTGGAAAAAAGCAGTCTACAAAAGCTTCTATTGATTGTCTTATATACCTAACGCTGTCAAAGGCAAACAAAGGCTTTCAATAAATAAAAAAGGTTGAGATTGATAGATTTAGAAGATAGATCTTACACTTATTAACCTAATTTTAGCATAAAGAGAGAGCTTAATAAAGGGTATAGTAAGTATAGTAAAGCTATAGATTCTATTTATTATGATAATTTAATTAAAAACAAAAATACTAAATAAATGAAGCTAAGGTATAGAGTATACTACTTACTAGTAAAGTAGGGTAAAAACATTGTCAATTATGTTGCAAATGATTGTATATACAGCTTGAATGTATGAAAGGAGTGTAACAATGTCTAGCTTATTCTTAGGCTCTTTTTCCTTATTATTTTTCTCTTTTTTAAGCTTGTCAGCCTTATTCTCTTACTTATTCCTTACTATAAGAATATTGTTGAATGCTATATATAGAATGATATATAAACGATTTTTTTCTTATATAATTGTTATTAGTAATAAATATATTAATAGTATAAAATAAGCATATCTTAAAGCTTATCTTTAAGTTTACTTATAATGCTAGAAGCTAGAAGGTTTTACTATAGAGTAATATATAGAAGATTGGTCGTTTGCTAAGCGATGGTAGGGATAAGCATATATGAATGGCTGGAAGCGTAGCTAAAGCAACGCTTTCTATATCCAATAGTATCGAAGCATTAGCTATCGTTCTTTCTAGTGAGTGTAGACTAGATATAACTTAGGTAAGAGACGTTATATTTAGCCCTTTAGGTAGGGTAAGCATGGTAAGGGTAGGCTATATGATTGTTAATAGAGCTTTAACGATAGTATAAGCATATAAATCAGAAGTAGTATTTTTATCCTTATTATCATCAGCTTTAAAATTAGGAGTAATAATATAGTAGATAATAACTATAAAGCTTAATTAGCTTTATTGACAAGCTTATAACATTATCCTCCTAAGATCTTATAACTTACCTATAGTGTAAGCGGTAGTAGTATATACTTTATACATAGATATAGTCTACTTAGTATAGGCTATTACAAATGATAATCTCCTACTTATATTAGCTTTATAAGCTCTTTAAGGTTATATACGTAAGTATATAGCTATAAGGAGAGTTTATAGAATAAGGATATTTAAAGAAGAAAATTGTATAGAATTACTTAAAAAATGAGGGTATTTATATATATTAGGCCTTTAAATCATATATAATTATATAATAATCTTAAAAGATTACCAAAAAACGGCTCCTAAGCTTATAAAGCTTCACTCAAAGCTTACTTATAGACAGACGAGCGGCTGAAACCGTCTGCCTAAGGGGTATATGACAAAAGAGAGCCTCGCTAAGTCTAGTGGTAAGCTCCCTAGCCCCTGACAGGGGTCAATTCAGTATATATAT
>NW_006921456.1:33979-138419 GCF_000392275.1 Phaeoacremonium minimum UCRPA7 | reverse complement strand
GTTTAATGAACTTTCCATTACCCAATTATATGCTCGTACGCGCTCTACGGTCTGTCACAAGAGTAGAGCCAGTTGCGACGGCGGGTTTGGTACTCGCGCTTGGGTGTCGCTTCATATGAACTATAACATTGAGATAGTTGAAAAGACCCACGGCGCCATTGCTGATTTCGGGTTTCGCAACAGCAATGTCTTCGAACTTAGGTAACCTTGGAAACCTATATGCTATTTGCCACTACCTTAGGTAGATAGCTTGGCTCAAGTGAGGCTCTCTGGCTGCGCTCCGACTGCTGTAGGCACATTAGCTCAGCGTCGTAACAAATTCTACTCGGAGATGTGCCAGTTTAACGACTAGATCATGGAGTTACTGCATAGTCAGTTTACGAAGACTATTGTATTTTCCACATATAGGACTCATTTAAAGGCTGCCTGACGTGTGGCTGATATTACCGCGTCTTTCCGTGCTTACCTTCCCCCAAGCTTCTCGGATTCCTCCTTTACAGTGCTTACATGATCCGACAAACGTGTCCTTCCTCAAAAGCTATCGAAAATCGCTTCATAGTAAGCTCTCACGTGTTCAAGAGTGTCCATTTGAGGAATCACCTTGTTCAGCTGGTGTCTTGCAGCGGCTGTCGTTGATAGGCCTGGCAGGTGTTGGATGTTCTCGCCCCTCCCCCGCCCCGCCTCCTGCGAAATCAGGCTGAGGCGCTGCCGCCCAGGGCGAGATTCCTTTGCGCTGACTTGAGCTGACTTCAAATCTGTCTGCACTTCATTCATATGGTCATCAAATTTCCATCTCATCGAGGGTGGGCCATGGAGCGTCATTCTAGTGCCGTTGAGCACGCATCTCGCTGTGCGACCGGCATTGCGAACGACATCCGGCGATCACTAACCTCAATCGAAACGTCCGGGCTAAATACCACCACCGGTACGACCCGAGACCTGGAAGCGTGTGGAGCTGGCGAAACGGGCCTCACAGATGAAGATCAGATCACTCTCACACACACCAGGAGTAAGGCCGAGCAGTCACCTCCAAAGATCAAGGAACCGAGGACCTTTATGAATC
The DNA here is from genome assembly GCF_000392275.1 of Phaeoacremonium minimum UCRPA7. Taxonomy (NCBI): domain Eukaryota; kingdom Fungi; phylum Ascomycota; class Sordariomycetes; order Togniniales; family Togniniaceae; genus Phaeoacremonium; species Phaeoacremonium minimum. Next base: position 137,356 of record NW_006921456.1, on the reverse strand, counting down.
TGCCCAACGAGCTGCAACTGATGATCATCCGCCAACTCAGCTTTGTTGATATCGACAACCTTCGCCAAACATGTACATACTTTCACGCCTTTGCATCACCGGCCGTCATCCGCGCACTTTTCGGGCCTGACAACTTCCGCAAGATCTTGATTGCGCACTGCCGTCTCTGCTTGAGGTTCCTCCCATTGCCTTTCGATCGGCTGCGGACTACTCCCAAGGATGTTGGGTACCCTTTGTCAAGTCGCTGTATATCTTGTGCGCGGCAGACTCGTGATGGCACCGTTCGTGTGGGCAAGAAGATCATCCTCGGCAATTTGATCGACTACTGGGTGTGTAGATGGTGCGGGTGGCCGATCACCACCGAGACTGCAAATGGCCATGTCCAGTTTCATATATCCTGCTACGGCCAATATGCGAATGTTTTGCTGTTTTACTTCTGCCTGGGCTGGATCCAGTTGTCGTTCGGCATTACTGCCTCTGCCCTTTGCTGGAGATATTTCCGGCATGATATACTGATCTTTGCGCCCGCAACGGTACTACTCCCGTATTGATTCAATGTTGATGTGGATTTGGCTGACAACAAAACAGGTAAACTTCCTCTTGATGTGGATCTGCATTGGGGTCTTGCTATTTAGAGGCTCGCGTGTGAGAACATACCATTGGACCTTCTTTATTGAACTGGTCATCGTGGGTATCTGGGTACGCACTGTTTCCTCTAAATTATCTTGCTGCATCCTAACCTGACAGCAGATAGCTCCATTCTGGAGACTGATTCAACTATGTGCAAGGGAGGCATCTCCTCTCAATATCGCTTATGGTTCACTGGTGATGATAGCTGGTAATATGTAGGCTTTCCCCCTTCCCATGATTAGGTATTATTTTGGTTGCAGTTCACTAATAGATTTCAGGTTGTCGCGTCTTCTCAATATACTTGGGAATGCCATCCTTTTCTTTGAATATGATCGAACCAGCCACTATATCCCTGGTCCTTCCCTATGGAGGCGTCTGACAAACCCTTTGGCGTCTGCGTTTATCTTTTGGACATATCCGCAGGCTATAGAACAAAAGTAGGTTGACTTGGCGCTGAATGACTCAAGACCGCTAACCCTTATGTCAGGCCCAAACATGGCTCATTCTCTTAATGTGACTGTCTCAAAACAGCATTATAACAAGGCATAGCATTTGATTTCTTCAGCGTTGCAGCAGTCAAGCGTTTAGATGTAGCAAATACACATCAGCATTCAAAGATGGATTAATTGTATGAAGGCTTGGGTTTGCATCGAAAATCGGCCCGTCAAAAAGATTTGAGATGTGTGCATAACGAGATCAGATAGCACCAGCATCTTGTTGCTTGACTAAGGGTCTTTTCTCCACCAGCACGACGAAAAGTACACAAACATTGTCGTACATCCTCAAATTGCTCATATTCTCGTCAAGTGTCTTACGTCTTTGTTCTATAGAGGTTATGTAAGAGTGTGGCGAGTGCAGAAGCGTTGAAATGTTTCGTGTAGTGTTGACTCTATGTTTTATTTCCTGAGTGCGAAGATGCAATATATTCAACCTTTGAGTCATGGTCGTCTGATAACCGGCCTCTGTTGTTGAATTTATTATCAACTCTGCCTTTACTGCATTATAGCCTACATCAAAGCCGCTACGTGCATTGTGATTGTGCAAAGGCAATAGTACTGAGGAAGTTTGCTAAAATGAGTGCTGCATGCTGGAGCTACTTTGTTGTCATCTGAAAGAGAGCAAGACAAGAGTTGATTGCCAAGCAGAATTACTGTTAGGAGTGACGTGACACTTTCGTGAGACCTGATAGGGCTATAATTGGGCTCACTCATTCATTTCTTGTGGCTGCCAGCTATTACCCTCCTAACATAGCTTTGAAGACGTGTATTTACCATGAAGCAACACTGAGCACCATCAGCATGGATCAATTCTTCTTTCCCAGTCACGGAAACTCGAGCAAGTCGAAGAAGAAGCACTCAAGCCGCAATAAAAAGGCGAAGCAAACGAAAGACAAGGAAGTCAAGAAATCTACGCCCTCAGAATCCTCCTTTATGTTCATGCACCATCCTCAAGCGGCAGATTACTACACAGAAGGGGAAGAGGATGTTTACGAGAAGGATCCATCTCCAAGAAGACGACCATCTGTTCGTACAGCGAACAACAATCCCAGGTTGTCCCAATCTTGCGCGGCCCGACGACTATATGTCTCATTCCTCGATTTCTGGAATAGCGTGAGACTTTCGGGGCCATATATGCGCAGTCCGGATTCGCCCTTGATGCCTGATCAGGGTCATGCCACGATACATCAAGCCCCTGAAACTACAGCCGTCCACTTCGCAGTCCACGATTACACAGTCACATCTGCACAAGCTCCAAATGGTATCAAGTTTGTTATCAGCTGCTCACTTGGCGACATGCATCAGGTGGCAGATTTGGTGGCACCGAGGAACTCTGGGCGCCGTCTGATCGTTAGGGGTCTCAGTGGGCAGGCGCGAGCGGGCTCCGATTTGGCAACACTTGTGCGAGACGGCCTGACCTCACTGAGCCTAGAGATATTTGAGGATCCGTGAAATGAGTAGGTCCAAATGCACAGGTTCACCAGGAGGTTGGAGACATTCAGAGGCGCGAAACGGTCCCATCATATTCAGAGAGATCTAGTTTGGGCGGGTCTCGGATAAAGGCGGAGGCGAGAATACTTATCCATAACCATTTGTATGTACTCTGGCGGCGTGTCTGGACACGCTGCTGGGCCATAGCAGTTGTGATAGTAAGCGACCCGCTGCAGCAAAGAATGCGCGATATCAACAGGAACAGTGGTCTCTTCCCATGGGCGACATCTTCTCCTTTCTGTGATTGTCGTCGATGCTAGACTGTGAGATCGTGCTGGCCTGTGGAATGCTCAGTTGCCGGAAACAGGAGACTCAATTCCACAAAAGAGACTCGCTCCAGATGAGTACACTTACTCTAGATATACTGAGACACACCGCATGAGTTAGCATCGAGTATAACTGAGTTGCGAGCAGGCACGAGAAGTCAGGTCCTTGTTGTGATCCGCGTTGTTTTCGTGAGGGTGGCGCGGACTGGGGAAATCCCTTTTCCGCCGGCGACAGCCCCGCGCTGGCCGGCTTAAATGCTGTATCTTCAACCCGCTAGGCGCTGCCGACCCCGCCAACCTTGGCCCAAACGTCATTCTAGGGCCGAAACGACCTCCGGTGCCAGGAGCTTAGGAAGGGGACCTTGGAACATGGCCGCGGGGAATTGCCGCTGGCCTTTTCCATATATCTTAGATATACTAAGGTATCCTAGGATAGATCTGATCTTGCCTGCCGAAGTCGTCGCTATATTATTGATTTGTTGGGTGCTATTGCTATTGCTGCTGCTGCCGTTGTCGTTGGTCCTAATATCTCTGTACCCAATCCCTAACATAGCCAGCTCTACCCAGACACACCTGGGAAGCATTGGACGAGATGGCATCTCCAGGACTCCTCTATGTGACTATGCAACCCAAGCCGGGCTTGTCTCTGGATCAATTTCATGAATGGTACAACAACGAACACGGCCCGACTCGAGTCCGTATCCCTCAGATCTTCAGCAACGGTCTACGCTTCCGCGCAACTGATGCCATCGAACCAACTTTTCTCGCCGTCTATGATGTGACTTCAATGTCCCACCTCGAGACGCCGACCTACCTGACTCTGCGCGCCAACAGATCGTCACGGGAGGCCGAAACAATTGGCGAGGTGGACGTGAATCGCTACTTTTACGACCTGCAATCCACAAGAGAATCGCCGGACTGGGTCCCAATCGAGCAGTTGACGGACGAGGAGGCCGAGGGTATTGTTCTCGTTGCTGTTGAGATGACCTTGACGGCAGTGGAGGGTGCAGAACAAGGATACATCTCGTGGCTTGAGGAGGAACACATTCCCATGCTGTCCAAGGTCCCTGGCTGGCTGCGGGCCCGCCGATTTAGGACCTCCAGCCTCGACAAGGATGCGCCTCTTAAATACCTTGTCCTCTACGAGTATGCCAAAGCCAATGGTCTCGGAGGACCCGAGTACAAAGCGGCCACTTCTACACCATGGAGGGAGCAGGTCTTTGCTAAGTTCGTGGCCGACAAGGGACGCAGGACGTACAACCCCTTCTATGTGTTTGGGCCTGCGCCTCGCGACCTCTCTTCGCTCTCTCGATTGCCATCGAGCGCTGCGTTCACCTCTGCCGATGGCTTGACCTCTACCACACCGGGTTCTTGGCCTGTCATTTCATCTTATATCACCACGGCAGATGGGCTCTCAATTCCATATCGCCTGGAGGGCAATTCGTCGCCGAATGCCCCGACCCTTGCCTTTTGCAACTCGCTCCTCACCTCCCTGCACATGTGGGATCCGCTGGTAGACATCTTGAAGTCTGCCCGGCCAGAGTTTCGTATCCTCCGCTACGACACGCGCGGCAGACACGCCATCCCCAGTCCCCCCGTCGCCGCGAACCTCGACATGCTGTCTGATGATCTGGCGACTCTGCTGTCGGCGCTACGCATTCAGAAACTTCACGCTCTCATTGGGGTCAGCATGGGAGGAGCGACCACCCTGAAGTTCGCCCTGAAGTATCCAGGGAAGCTGGGCCGCTTCGTGGCCTGTGACTTCAACGCGGCCAGCAGCGAAGCAAACACTAGGGCCTGGAAAGAGCGGATTACAGTAGCGGAGACACCTGTCGATGGGACGCCAGGCATCCAAAAGCTGGCAAAGCAGACTGTGGAGAGGTGGTTCCATCCGGGAACGGTGACCTCGAAGCAGGACGTGACAAGCTGGATGACGGAGATGGTTGGTGCAAACGACATTGAGGGGTTCAGGTACAGCTGCCAGGCCCTATGGGATTACAACATGAAAGAGACTATAGGAGAGTGTCAGATCCCAGGGCTGCTCGTCGTGGGCGAAGGCGACGGCAAGGGGGCTCTGGTCAAGGCGATGGATGGGTTCAAGGGGGGCATTGGTGCAACTGGTGTACAGCTGAAGGTCGTACCAGAGGCGGGCCACTTGCCCATGTGTGAGAATCCTCAAGAATTCTGGGATGCCGTCAACCCTTTCCTATGAGCCATTGGTGTGGCTTAGATTGGAAGTCAACGGGGGGGAAGGACAATGGCTTCCCCACACGTGGTGGCTCCTTGATGCCCGGCAAGAGGGGGATCAACTCAACAGGCGTGATGAGAGAAACTGCCAAGGTAAGATGCCTTGAGAACATCACGACCGAGCAAATGCAGGGATTGGCAGCGGTACGACATACTGCTGGACGCGATCCCAGAGTTGTAAGATAATGTGTGATTGGAAACTCTACGGAACTCGGGGGGTGACGACATAGGGGAGGCAATCCGCCGAGATGCTTAACGCTTGAGAGCTAGTGGTGTCTTTCATTGCAAACGTACGTGCTGATACTCTGCCCCAAGGTGGCGAGTCAGGATGCTCTTTCAAGCAGCTCTTAACAGTGACAGTGACAGTGAATCTGAAATAGAATGTGTCTTACTCGCTGGTTGGAGGCTAACAGAGCCCCAGAGCCCCATTCGTGAGGAAGTTACTGTATGAGGAAGGTGTCCTAACACTGGTCTTCAACACCACGCCGGGGCCTGCCGGAAAATTGTAGGGGCGAGGCGGGCGGATGGCGTGCGTCTTTCTTTTTGTTTCTTCAGGCGGCGGGATCGCTGAGGTGGCGGGGCGCCCGGTGGCCCCGCCGCGTGTAGTACCGGGTAGTGTAGGACTGTAGGTGCAGTGTGTTGTACCCTAGAAAGTTCCAGGTTGGCCTTAACTCACTTGAGCAAGCTCCGCTATCGAATTTCCGACAGTCGCACCTCGTTCACCACAGACAGCGCAAAATTCGCCCGCCATCTCACTCCTCCCACAAACATACTGGTACTGTACCTACATAGGTACTCTGTCCCGAGACAATCTCCAGCGTCCTGAGCCCTCGAGATCGAGACCAAGATCAACACTCGCTCCGGCACTTTGCTCGACTCTCTCCATCCTCGATCATCACCATCACCGTCAGTCACAATGGCCGGCCTCAGCCCCCAAGTGTATGTGCCCGACCCTCCTGTCTTCTTTTCTCTCTGCGCCAGCCAGCGGGAGCGGGCGCACGCGCTCTCGATCTCGACTTCCTTCGGCTCGTTGGTGATGGGTGCTGCTTGGAACATCTACTGACTCTTGACTCTCGCGGGCAGAACCAACATTGTCATCATCCTCGGCATGATGCAAGTTGCCAAGAAGGTGCCCTTCGATGACCCCAATGTGCTCAATGCCTGCCGCGCCCTCTACGTGTTCAGCAATCTGGTCATCCTCGGCATCTACCTCTACCTGAAGACCGCCATTGACAAGAAAAAGGGTATGTGTATCTTGTGTTCCTCCAACTCTACCGTCCATGCCACTACGAGTCTGCGTATGGATGGACTCCTCTGGCGATGTGTTGTGTGCTGACGCGCTGTGCCCTCTTTGCAGACCTGACCACCCTCAAGTATGTCGAGCCGGCGCCGATGGGCTCCACCGAGGAAGGCAAGCTGGTGACCACGACGGTCCACGCCTACGACATGGGCCAGCTCAAGCAGATGTTCCGCTCCCAGATGATGGGTGTCGCCATGATGGGCGTCATGCACTTCTACTTCAAGTACACCAACCCCCTGCTGATCCAGTCCATCATCCCCGTCAAGGGCGCCTTCGAGTCCAACCTGGTCAAGATTCACCTCTTCGGCCAGCCCGCCACCGGCGACCTCAAGCGACCATTCAAGGCCGCCGCTGGCTTCATGAGCAGCATGGCCGGTGGCCCCGCGCAGAGCGATAAGAAGGCTATCGAGGCTGCCGAGCGCGCCGGCCGTGGTGGCGTCAAGGAGGAGTAAGGAAGTCTCTGCCACTTCTCGTGACGTGTTCACGGTAGATTGAGCAGCTAGGAGCGATAACGGTCACCTATACTCTTGTCTTGTGGGCTTTACATAGATTGGGTAGACGGGCAAAGATAGCAGCGTGTGCTCCATGATGTAGTAAATGGAGCGCATGTCCTCGCACAGGACGAACCAAATACATATCTAATAACCTCCAAATATGAGATCTCAGCGCGTGTGCGGCGAGGGCATTCTGTACATCGAGTTTCATGAATAACTGCTGTTGAAACGTGGCGACTACCTTGTAAAAGTCTCGCAGGAATGCGCGTGCTTACCGAGTACCGCCCTGCTGTGATCAGGTAGACTTGATCAATCCATTTGCAGCTTACCAGACGAACGGTCGGCACTCATCCAGCAGCCGCAGGTACCCTAAGCCGGTACGTACCATACCTAAATTGCCTTTGCCTGACATCACCTATAATTCCGCCGGCGACGAGTCGTGCACACGCTTCACCTTCGCCGTAACACGACGCATCGTCTTTCTTCCTTCTTCTGCTATTTAGAGGGGACCGGATTATCCTGCACCTGCTTCAAGCTGCCTCTCTTCTAACCCATACGAGAGGCGTTCCTCTTCTACTCCGGTGCCATGGAGCGACCATCGACCCCACCACAGAGATCCGCCCAATTGTCGACGGCGGCACAGTCACCACCAACTCCGGAGGTGACGAGACGGCTTGTAAGCTTTGGTGCCGTGGTCCTAACACGCGCCCTCGACGCCCTCTTGCTAACCGCGGTGTGCCGTTTCAAAGGAAGAATCTCGTCTCCGATCCAAGGCTTTGCGCGACCAGAAAGAAGCTGACCAGAGAGCATCCGGCACCGCACCCGTCATCCACAAGACCTCTTCCGGGTTTGTCGCCACAGATGATATCCACGTTGTTGGTGGCCCAAAGGCCCGCAAGCGACCATTCGAGTCCATCGCTAGATCTGAAGTGCCTTCGAGCAATCGCGATGCTCGGTCTTCGGCAAACAGGGATGGTGAGGGCGAGATCCGGCCGGCGCGCAAGTTTACCAAATTCGTCGACTACAACTTCAGTGCCATGACGGACACAAAGGGAGGCTTTTTGTCAACGGAAGACGATCCCTGGAACAATGCCCTGTCTAGCGATAGGCCTGGCCAGCCCGAGCCCGAGCAGAAGCCGAAAAACATGACGGCGGCGGAGTGGGAGAGGCTACAACTAATAAGAAAGCTACAACGCCAAAAGGCTGGCCCCTTCGAGCCTGGGTTGAGTGTCCTGACAGACGAGAAGGAGAGGAAAAAGTGCCGAGAGTGCGGTAGCCTCGAGATTGACTGGGTCTGGGAGGAGGTGTTCAGTTGCTGTGTTTGCAATTCGTGCAAGGACAAGTTCCCGGAGAAGTACAGTCTTCTCACCAAGACCGAATGCCGGGATGATTACCTCTTAACAGAACGTGAGTGGTGCCAACGTCCCCTTGATGCCACACCAAGCTTCTGACTGCTTCCATTTGTACTCCCTATGCTAATTGTAGTCTAGCCGAGCTCAAGGATGCCGATCTACTACCACATCTCTCGCGACCGAATCCCCACAAGTCTCACTGGCACGACATGATGCTGTTCCTACGATACCAGGTGGAGGAATATGCCTTTGGCACAAAGTGGGGGTCGGCTGAGGCGCTGGACGCCGAGTTCGAACGACGCGAGACGGACAAGAAGAGGCGGAAGGAGGCCAAGTTCAAGGAGAAGCTGAACGACCTGAAGCGCAAGACACGGGTCGAGGCGCACCGGCGAGGGACGGGCAACCTGGCAGGCGGCGCGACCAAGTTTGGAGATGCAGTGGGTACCGGCGGCCGACATGTTCATGAATGGGGTCGGGCTGTCGAGAACGAGGAGGGCATCACGGTCAAGACGTGTAGCACCTGCGGAATGGAGGTTGAAGAATTGGAGTTCTAGAAGGGACTTGGGCTTATGGGAGCCCGTTGAAGACCAATTCCGGATTAGCGACACGGGGAGGAAAGCCAAGGCCTGCAAGAGTCAACAGCACTCACTGCCGGCGTGCCTACACTATCGAGGCGCGCTGACCAGCGTTCACAAACTTCGTGTTGGATCGTGTGTTGGCGATAGAAGGATTTGCCAGCGCAACTCGCGATCTGATGTTAGAAAGCATCCTGGCGAACGGGCATGGCGGGTTGAACTGCTCGGCTTTTTGGGCTGTTACGATCAAAGACTACAGGTATCATGGTGCCGAGGCTATTGCAGCGACTCTTGGCCTTTGCTATAAGCCAGATAACGATGCGCCCCCGGATTCCGCTCGTTAACAAATCTGGGATCTCGTGCTGGCGGGATGTCGATCTTCATCGCAGGGTCCTTATAAAGGATCGGATAAGACCATCTACAGCCGAGCATCACTGACTATTCCAGCTTGTTCAAATGGCAAGTGCGTGCCAGGCTTCTCAACCCAGCCCCGCATATGCCAGCATCTACACGAATACCCTTCTGGCTACACAGCATGAGCTGGAATAATAAAATATAGACTTATATCTTACCTAAGGTAGAACAGATCTGAAGAATCATTGTAAGTAATTGATGGGAGCTCTGGTTGGCTGGTCTGTGCGTTGTCCCTAGGTATGCCCAGGTGGGATAGCGCGGGAAGCTAGGGAAGGTTCCCCTGAACGGGCGACATGGGTGCTGCAAAAATGGACATGAATTCTGGGTTGCGAGTTTCAATTGATGCCTTGCCGCCTTGCCCAAGGGAACTCCCAATGTGATTGGGCATAATCGATACAGAATTATCTACAGTAGTATCTATGCCCAGGTGATTGTCGCCGATGCTGGCGGCAACGCATCGGCCATCTGGCCATGCAGCTTCTGCTGTTAACTGTTCACAGGAGATAACGGTAGGTACATAGGTACAGTAGGTACCTAGGTAGTGCTCCATAGTTCCATTCCTCTGCGATTCTGAGCCCGGGCCACTGCGAAAATATACCTTACCAGCTTACCTAACCAGGTGTGCCAGCTACCTACAGTAGCTACTAACGTTGTGTTAACTCGACCCTGCCTTGCCTCGCCTGGCCTTACCTACCTATCCTACCTTACCTTACCTTACCTGACTCTATCTAGCTTCATCAATCCAAACCTCCAGCGCGACTGCTACACGACGGCCATTGAGGAGCCCGCCCATCCATCCACGCGGCCACTATTCCCGACGACCGCGACGACGACTGCCACTGCGACGTGGCAATTGCGAGAATCTCCTCCTCTGTACCATCATCGTCGTCGTCATCGCCATCGCGACTTTTTGCTTCCGTCCGCGCTGCGTGGCTCTCTGCCCCGTGCCGCCGTCGGTCCTCCCGCCCCCCGTTCGCTGTCCTCGTTGAGCGCACAATGAGCTAGCGTGTTCTCATGGCCATGGGCACCAACATCGGCAACGGCCCTGGAGGTCCAGGAGAGGTCGCCAACAACATGCAGAGCAATCAGCAGCCCCCCGCCACCGAGTACACGCTCCAGGGCGTCATGCGATTCCTCCAGACCGAATGGCACCGTCACGAGCGCGACCGCAACGCGTGGGAGATTGAGAAGCAGGAGATGAAGGGCCGCATCGCCGCACTCGAGGGCGCCCAGCGCAGGGCCGACGCCAACCAGAAGGCCCTCAAGAAATACGTCGCCATCCTCGAGAAGAAGGTCAAGGACCAGCGCGACCAGCTGAAAGGCTCCTCTGCCTCTGCCTCGGTCGACGCACAGCACGAGGCCGACGCCGAGCAGGCAAAGAAGCTCGACCGCAACGCCCTGATCCAGGAGAAGCTTCGCTGTGCGTAGATGTCCTCTTCTGATTGATGCCCTGGTTTCCATACCTTTCATCGCAACTATGTCATCCTATGCTAACACCTCTCTTCAACAGCATCAGTTGCCGCCAAGATTCCGGGCGCAACTACCGAAATGGAGGGCGTCGAATTAGAAAGAATCTCCGACGACGAGACACAACGGTCCGATCTCAAGACCTTCCTCGACCAATGTCAAGCCGAATTCACTTATCTGATGATTACACCCGCCAACCCTCTTCCCCCTCGTGACTCGCCCCCGCTTCCTCTGCTGGATGAGCTTCAGAATCATGTTCAAGAGATAGCTCCTCGACCTGCGCCCCCTCAAGGCTATGCCGTCAAGACCGCAGAGCCTCCCCAACAAGTAATGCAGCCGCAAACCCAGCCTATGCTGCGTTCGACGGAGCAAACAGCGTATCCTGCCGCTGTCGAGTGGCCTGGCCCAGTGTCTGTCACGAGCCGAGCTATCGATGAGGTGGAGGCTCAGAAACCTTTTCCCCGAGAGACAAACGAAGTGGCACCCGCTGTGAAGAGTATGGATGATGCTTGGGACTTTAACGACTCGCAGGAACCAATACCCGTGTCGTCCAACCGACCTGACGTTGATGTCTTCCCCACTGCTGACAATATGCCAAAGTCGCCCAATCGTGGACCAGGCTCCCACCGGCGAAAGAGCTCCATGTCACGTCGAAGAAGTGCAGAGCAGGAGCTATCCCTGAACGCATTGGCTCAAAAGGCAGAAAGCGGCAATTTCAAGCTTCGCTATGGCTTGCGCGGGCATCTAGACACTGTCCGCACAGTCATTTTCTCCGGAGGAGGTAGTCCTGGCGAGCCGGAAATTTGTACCGCTGGTGATGACGGCCTGATTAAACGCTTCCATATCCCGCGCAACAACCCAGGCCACCTACACAACAACGGCGCAAACACCGCAACATCGGATTTGGACGTTCAGGCGGACTTCACACATCGCGGTCATACAGGAGCCGTCATGTGTCTAGCATCTTGGTCTCCGTCTCCCAACCTCTCCACGGGCGGCCGTGCTCAGGGCGATGGGTGGATATTTTCTGGCGGACAGGACTCTACAATACGAGTTTGGGAACGTGGGCGTGTTGACCCTAAAGCGACGCTCGATGGGCATACTGATGCAGTTTGGTCACTATGTGTCCTGCCAGCCACACTCGGCGCCATTTTTGGTCAGACGAACCCTTACGGCAGTCCAGACCGGATCCTACTGGCATCTGGGGCTGCGGATGGCACCATCCGTGTCTGGGCGGTGAGTGCGCCACCACAAATGACCAGCCCTCAGCCGCCGGCCGCCGCGACGGGCCGCCGAGGTGCGGGCAGCGGTGGACGTGTTCGCGGCAACAGCATGAGCTCCGGCTCGGCATTCCCAAGCAGTCCTCAACCGACGGTGGCTTCCAACAGCCCCTTCCACTACACTCTTGTCCATTCTATCTCTCGCACCAACTCTGCAGCCTCCCCAACGTGCATCACCGCTCTTAGTGGAACAGGCGAATCTTTTGTTGTCTCATACTCTGATGCTGCGATTATTGTCTACGATACCCGAACAGGCGAGGAGATTGGAAATATGGCAAGCCTCGAGACATACGACGGTACCCTTCAAAGCAGTGTCAACTCCGTGGTTGCAACAACAGTCGGCCTCGACCAGTCACAACATCAAGTCGGCGAGGAGGACAGTGGAGGCGGTCCGACTGGCGGAGGAAGGGCAATGGCAGGTAGCGGCGTTGAGGGTGTCGTCATCTCGGGCCACGAGGACCGCTTCATCCGGTTCTTTGACGCAAACAGCGGTAAGTTGACACTGTTTGACCTTTCATCAAGACACAAGCTGATCCATCACCAGGTCAATGTACCTACAACATGTTGGCCCACCCGGCTGCCATTTCATCGCTGTCTCTCTCTCCTGATGGCCGCGAGCTTGTCAGTGCTGGCCACGATGCGTCACTCCGCTTTTGGTCCCTGGAAACACGGTCGTGCACCCAGGAGATCACGTCCCATCGCATTATGCGCGGCGAGGGCGTCTGCGCTGTTGTATGGGGCGGTCGCTGGGTTGTAAGTGGCGGAGGAGACGGCATTGTCAAGGTGTTTGCAAGATAGAACCTGCGTGACAGCATTGCGGATATACCTTGCGTAGCATTTAAGTGGATTGAACCCTGGAACATCCCCGGAGGGATTGGCTGTGTAATATGAATAGAACCTATTGTACGATGAAAACACCAAAAATTGTTGAGCTGTAGCTAAAGCTGTAGCTAAGCCTCAGGGAAGACAGACATTTCTCAGACGTCTCTTCTGTTGATCACTAGCATGATGTACTCTGGGAAACGGAATTCTTGTTCATTGCCTTTGCGAAGGCCAATCATTGTGGAAATGTTCCGCAGCTATTGTGCTGGAACAGAAAAGAGTGAGCAGGCACAGTTATTACCATCAAAGCGTATATACATATCTATCCTATTGTCATCTAAGCAGCTTTTGATATACATCGAATAGAGCACTATAACTGATTTTATCCCCTACCACAAAGCTGGCTTTCCACTCTGGATGTAAGCAGCGACAAGACTGCTGAAGTTGGCAACCTTTGCGCTGCTGAGGTCATGCGACCACTTCCCCTTTGTGTCGTGCGCGGCGAAAGCACTGGCGTTGTTGGCAGGCTGCGTCACGGCCCTTGCCGAGGACCCGTAGGCCAGGGGCACAGCGGTGCTCGCTGGATTGAGAGACGCAGCCTTTCCGGTCTGGTCAGTCCACTGACTGCATCCTGAGCATAAAACATTCAGCGTCCAGTGAGTGGAGTTGGTGCTGGATCCCGGAAGAAGCGTGTAGCTCGCGCCTGGATATGCTGCTGGCATGGTGTGACCGCTATGAGGATCCTGTTAGTCCTGGCCTCCCACAAAGCATCTTACGCAGTCTCAAGTCCAACTCACGTTGCACGTCGGCTGGAAACAACTGTGGTCGCCGCATTAGGCCAGCCGATGGAGAGCGGATTATACGCCATCTGTCCTCCCCAAGCAATCCCAGCCCATCCAACGGTTGTGGGGGCTACAATAGAGAGAAGCACGTCGAAAGGGGCCGTGGCAGTCGCAGTGTCTGGGATGGCAATTCGGTAAACAACCTTTGCTGGGCTTGTATACTCAGAGTAGCAGATGGTTGTCGATGCATCGCAGTACTTGGCGGCAGCTGAAGCGCTCTGAACTTCAGGAGAAGGTGCGGCAAGTGTTGAGGTCAGCGCTGCCAGGGCGACTGCGAGGATCCTGAGAATTGCCATCGTGAGGAGTTGAGCTCGATTTGAATGACCGCTACAGCAGTCCTTTAGTGTGCACGCAGGAGTCGTGATCACATTGTAACGGCAAGATTGAGGTGAACGACTTGGTATTTATGGAAAACGTAGAGTTCAAGGAATGTGATATCCCGGAATCCGGAAGTCCACATTGCAGAGTAAAGCATCCGGAAACATTCCACCGCGGCTGAAGTTCTTGATCCCCTCACTTATGTCAGGACCCAGGGTTGAGTCTCATCCCAAAATGAATCCACGGCAACGCGCTCAAGCCCTGGTTGGGCTCATGTGTCTCTACGCTATGTTCGGCAGATGCGAGTTGTTATGAGCAGAACGGCTCGTGAAATTGTTTGAATCCTTATTGGGTGAGTACCTGATTCCATGTCCACATTTAGATACAATCATGTGCAGGCAGTGGTCGCTAAGCTTCAGCTATCGCAGCACGATGCGGTTGATTTAAGCCACAAACGGTGACTTGAAGGCCGGCTTGAAGCGAAAGAAGCTCCTTGATCCCTAGATTAATTGCGATCATATCAAACGCGTTCATCAGAACCCAACATTGCCAGTAGCTGCGGCATTGAGTCCAGGCTAAAGTCGCCCTCTATTTCCACCATCGGATGTCCGTGTCCGTGATGAATCCTGCCCAATCAATAGCCATACATTATTAATGTCGTTTTGCACGATACCTTTCACATAACTGCGGAGATTTGGTGGGTAGTTGTCTCGGCGGGTGGAGCATGGACCGTAAGTCAGCTATGTAAGAGGTTTCGAAGTCGACAGGTTCAACCCTCGGGAAGCAGCTTGTCCTGACTGAGAGTTGCGACGCTGAATAATAATACACGCTCCTATATCACTACTGGTCGTGTCTCATTGAATTGGCCTGCTGGAGGTGTATTGCGCATCGGGCTTAGTAAATAGTTTTATCAAATATGAACGATTGTTAACTACAGTATCGTAGCGTGTTTAGGGATTAAGTAGATAGAAAGAGGTAGATTGATTGAATTATCAAGGAGGCCCTTATAATGATTTATCATGCATGTCTGATACTCCATTCGATACTTGCATCAAGGGAACGAGTAGTAGTGACACCGAAAGTGTTTCAAGCGTAATAGAGAGAATGGATAAACTATGAGAGCCATGAACGTTTTCGATGGTTTCGTAGGTTGTCCATTGAAGATACATGTACCAAATAGCGAGGCTACTGGGTAGTTGCTGAGGGAAGGGTAAGGACAACTGACTGAAGCCCTGATAGACATAGTGTCATGATGAAGTGTGTTTTGATCCGCAAAATTTAGGGGAATCAAGATAGAGGACTTAAAAGAAGCTTCAGTAGATTGATCATTGGAAGTCGGCTCAATCTTGGCTAGTCATGTGGTTCGTGGAAACTGAAGCCAATATGAGCAAACGGCAATTGTATTAATATTCCATTCTGCTAGTGTGAGCTGGCTGGGTTTGACAGCGATATCAAAGGACCTGACCAACCGTGCTTCTAAGGCGGAAACCGAAGCAAACAGAATTCAAGTGCCTTGGGGAGGCACAACACCCAAATCACCGCTACTCGCCCTGGGGTGGATGCTCCCTCTTTTGGTCTTCATCAAGTGACGCGCAAGGCAGCTACCCGTTGCTAGGGCTGCCACCTCTCAGCTCGCTCTCGCCCTCACCCCGGCCTCGTACCCGTACATTCTCCTCGACCAGAATACAACACCACTTGAGCCTGCCCCAGGTTGACCATCTGCCACCCGTCAATACGTCTGTCCCAGCTGGTTTCCTCCCCTTCTTTACTGAGCAGCTCCATCTTGAGGACAGTGAGCAGTGCAACCATCAGGCGATCGCCGTTCTTCATCGTGCGACAAGGAGATTCCCTGCCTTCCCGCAGTGGTCTTGGAAGGCCTCTTGCATATCGCCACGATCACAAATAACCGTCAAGTTGTCCTCATCAACGAAAAGGCATTCTCGGTGATTCCATACACCGAAAACGCTGGTCTGGTCTGTTGATCGCGGCCATCCTCCCTCAGACGTCGTTCACCTAGCCTCCAATCCGAGCCTCCTCCCTTGAGAGGCCATTCTCATCTCAACACAACAAGAACCCAAGCCCGATGATCAGCCAGGTCTCAAACGAGTCATTATGGAGGTCTTTATGCACAATGTCCCAGGACATCTCACCGAGCGAAGCCTCCAAGCCCAGTTGGAACCTTTCATGACAAAGCTCTCCATCAGTGACTATCACTGTGAGAAAGCGAAGAAGAAAAAGTTCGCAAATGTTACTTTCTTGCATCGCGATGACGGTGAGCGTTTCCTGCGTGAGCATGGCCAGGAGGACAACTCCATCGGACTCCAAAACCAGTGGGGCTTCAACGCACCACGCGACAGAGGACAGCCCTCTCTATCGGCTAATCAAAGGGGTCAACGCTCAAGAGCAAATTTGGTTTTCATGAACACCCCGATCTACTGCTTGCTGAGCACTCGCCACGCGGAAGGTGAGCCCGATGGACACCCCAATCCCATGACCCTAAGAGGCATATCATTTGCTGCCGAAGAGCGCGAACAGCGGTCCGAGCCTGCTGAGAAGCCTAGTCGGGATGACGCGGTGGCGTTTACCCTCAGGGCCTGGAGCTGCGGATATTGCACATTCACGAACGGTCACTTTCAATTCGTCCCTGAAATCAGTCGGAATGCTCCAGGGGTCGTCGTGAAGCTTACCAAACGCTACTTGCAAGTGAAACTACCATCCAACTTCGACATCCGTATCTCCCTGACCAGTGTAGTGGAGCTCATTTGGTCTGCATCGGGACTCTTGACACTCGTGCTTCATACTTCGCCTTCCTTCTATTCGTCTTCTGATGATGAGCTATCGAGTATCTTATCGCAGCTGGGTGTAGTGCCTTCTCGATCATGGGGGCCATCTCGTTCCCGTATCTGCTCGCTCGACGAGAAACATGCTAAAGTGGTTGGACAATGTTTGGTCTACCAATTCGAGATCTTTCCCGATGGGCTATACGAGAAGATGCGACAACTTGAGCGCCAAGAGACAATGGTTATCACATCGCACGATTTCGTCTGCCAGAGCTTGCCAAGTCCACGATTAGGTGACTTCACGACTCAGATGGAAACTCTGAATGTTGAGCTCGCGGTTTTTGATGAACGCAAAATCCTTCCCTTTGGCATATTGTTTCAGTTGCAAGCTTTGGCATACAACGCCTATCTTCACCCAGGCGCCGTGATAGCTTTGGCTAGGGAGCTGCGCCGAGCCTTCACGGCGGACAAATCAGCAGGACGAAGACCGATTTCTGTAGACGCAATGAAGAGGCTCTTCGAGAAAATTGACTTCCCTCTACCCAATGGCGAACAGCACCATTTCGATGCTAATTTCCTGATCAGTATCCTCAGACGCAATCAGGATGAGATTCATCATGGATACCTAATGCCGCAGGGCCACAACCTGGCGCGTATCAACCGGGCCATGGTGACCCCAACAAGGATCACACTTCATGGGCCCGAGATGGAGGCGCAGAACAGAATCCTCCGAAAGTTTCCCAAGCATCACGACTACTTCATTCGAGTGCAGTTCTGTGAGGAGGATGGGAGTGATCTTCATTTCAATCCCAAGGTCAGCCTCGATCCGGTCTATGATAGATTCAGGAGCATTCTCCAGAATGAAATCATCATTGCGGGACGGAAATACACCTTTTTGGGGTTCTCCCATTCTTCTCTACGTGCCCATTCTGTTTGGGTAAGGAATTTGGTTTATCTCAGCCAGGAAAAAGACTAACGATGGTTATTAATTTAGTTCTCCTGTCCGTTTCTCGACGACAATAACAAGCAGCAAACTTACTCTACGATTATCTCCGAGCTTGGCAACTTCTCTAATATTCGTTCTCCGGCCAGGTGTGCTGCCAGGATTGGCCAAGCATTCTCGGAAACTCCATTCGCTGTACCACTGAAAGAGAATGAGATCTTCGTCACTAAGATAGAAGACATAACTTCGCCAGATAGGACACGGGTCTTCAGTGACGGCGTTGGCACCATGTCGTGGGATGTCATGGTCGCCACTTGGGGCTACCTCAGTCAAACCAAGAACTCTCCGACGTGCTTTCAGGTCCGATTGGGCGGTGCAAAGGGTATGTTGGCCGTGGACAGCCGTCTCTCTGGAAGCATTATTCAGATTCGAGACTCGATGATCAAATTTCCCACCAAGGACATGAACAACCTCGAAATCTGTGATGTGGCATCGAAACCAATCTCGCTCGTCCTAAATCGCCAGTTGATCAAGATTCTTGAAGATATTGGTGTTTCGAATGATTGGTTCTTTGAGATGCAGAACCAAGAGCTGGCACATCTACGCGCCATCACCTCTAACGCAAGCAATACTGCGGACTTCCTGAAGGCCCAGAGAATTAGTGACTCAATAGGCCTACACAAACTCATTCGTTACTGCGACCTAGTCGGAATTGACTATCGTAGAGACGAATTTCTGCGATCGGTGGTTGAATTGACAGTCCTTCGAGTCCTGCGATTGCTCAAACACAAGGCGCGAATTCCTGTGAAGAAAGGCATCACACTGTTTGGTGTCATAGATGAGACGGGTTATCTCCAAGAAGGAGAGGTCTTCGTCATCTTCGGCTCCATGTCTGGCCGTTACCCTCATCCACCAAGTGCCGAGCGTATTCTGATTTCAAGGTCGCCCGCTCTCCATCCCGGCGACGTTCAAGTCGCGAACAATGTCATTCCTCCTGATGGGCACCCGTTGAAGGCCCACAACAACTGTGTTGTCTTCAGCTCCAAAGGTCCTAGAGATCTCCCTAGTCAACTGAGTGGAGGTGATCTTGATGGAGATATCTACCACATCATCTGGGATCAAGATGCCCAGCCCACCACGACATTTCCCGCCGCTGACTATCCACGAATGGCCCCCCTCGACATCGGTCGAAGCATTACAAAGGACGACATGGCTAGCTTCTTTGTAACTTTTATGAAGACAGATCAACTGGGACTCATTTGTACTCGCCATATGATTCTTGCGGATCAAAAGGAGGAAGGAACTTTGGATAAGGACTGTTTGGCCTTGGCTGAGATGGCATCTACTGCAGTTGATTTCTCAAAGACAGGAATCGAGGTCGACATGCTGACAATGCCTCGATGCAGCAAATTTCGACCCGACTTGTGAGCTACCTGTGTCATATTTCATTGGAGAGCCACTCTCTTTTGACTTCAACGAGCATTGTTGCTAACGGTTATGTAGTCTGGCACCAGGGCCGCAAACCAAACTCATTGACAGATCACAAATCTCGCTTGAGCAGCTTGTGAAACTCGAGATTGACGAAGATGACGATGAAGCTGGCCCCCGTTATGAGTACTACAAATCCGACAAGCTGCTCGGCCAGCTGTACAGGGCTGTGGATGAAGGAAAGATCTGGCTTGAGGACATTCATACCGAGAAAACGGTGACGAGTGGCCCTTCATTTTGGGACCAGCTTCTACTCCATGCGACAGACAGATGCAATGAGATTGGGTGCTCCGGATGGAAAGAGCGCCTAGAGGAGGCACGGCGCATTCGATCGGCGTAATTGTACATGAATCCGATTTGGACGAGGTTGTAGACTGACACTGTCACACAGTTACCAGGGTGCAATCTTCAGTGCCATGGGAGATTACTCTGAGCATCCAATCCACCCGATCACCGAGTTGGAAGTCTTCACCGGACACATCATCAACGGCACAGGAGTTGCGACACGCCGTCAACGTGATAGATCTACCAAGTTGCGAGACGAATTTGACCGCATCAGTTCTTGGATAACTGATCAAATGCGACTCAGCGGTATCCCTCTGACGGGGTACATGACCGAGATGAGCGCGGTCGACCTGTGTCTTGCTTGCATGTATGTGGGGCGTGAAGAGGAGGGCACTGAGTTGATGAGTTCCCGAAGAGACGAGTACGGGGACCTGAAGAGCTTCAGTGTCATCGCTGCAACCGCGCTGTTAGCTGAGCTGAGACTCTTTAGTCAAGGAATGAAGGGGAGAAATGATCTCACGAACGGAAGAGAGAATGGAGGGGGCAATGGGCAGACTTTGCCTAATTAAGTGCCCAATGATGGTTCAGTATTGCTACAGAAGGAATCTGAGATGTCTCAACTTTGCCCTAGAACTTGGCTACCAATAATGTAAAATCCAAATCTCTCAAAATTTTGATATTACGTGTTTTATCTCAGATGCGAAACAAAATCGCCATAACCTAGGTAGCCGGCTGAGCTGACGAGTGCGCAAAAGTATGCTATCAACCTATCAATAGATGTGTACACAAGCCACTTCCGTAGCAGAGATAAGGAGACAAGCGTCTGACGGTCCAAAATCATCACTGTAGATTAAGATCTAGGTAGATCTATCTCACTATATAATAAATATAATACAGGGATCAATAGAAGCTCTTACAGGAGTCGAAGTGTACACGTATAGTAAAGGCGCTCGTGTCTCTTTCAGGCGGCTAGAGGCCAATTACTTAGGCACTAGGTGTGTTTGGGGTAATTACCGTAGTCAGTTAAAAACATCAAGATTACCGGATTTGCGCATCCCTAGGCGCTGTAGTAGTAGGGTGGGCCATAGCTTAGAGGTCTTTTGCACCTTGACACAATCGGATAGGACACGGATTCCATTACAAGCCCGAACTCCGTGCAGATTATGCTACAATCAACTAGGCGGCGCGCAAGATAATCATCATTTTGACTTCTATTTTATTCATCTCTCTGTCGATGTCTACTAATTCTCTTCTGTCCCTGCATCGCTTATGCCCGCCTGTCAATGATGGATTTGACATCCCTATCAAGATCCTGGAACAGCCTCGCATGGAGCATAGTCTGGCACAAGACGGCCGCTGTGGTTGCCTTCACTTGCATTCTCTTGGCTCGTCGTTATACGAGTCCAAGTTATTCAAAAAGAATACCCAGTCCTCTCCAAGCCGTTATTCCGACCCTTTCGGAGGAGGAATTGGACAGATTGGACTACAAACCTGATGCACTTCCTGGCGCTCGGGATGTCACAACGCCGGCTAGTAGAGACCTGCTCTCCAAAGCTGAGACCATGGCGAGAACAAGCTAATGTTGGACATAGTATGGATCCATTCGTGTCTATGAATGGGGTCCTGAAAATGGCCAGAAGGTGCTTCTAGTCCACGGCATTAGTACATCTTGTATAACAGTAGCGAAAATTGCTCACGGCCTAGTAGCCAAGAAGTGTAGAGTGATGCTGTTTGTAGGTTGTACCTATTGAAAGAGTACAGGCAAGCGAATCTGACTTATTCTGCGAGGATCTCTTCGGCCGCGGCTTCACAGACGGCGTTGGTGATCTGCCGCACGATACCCGCCTGTACACGACTCAAATACTTCTCGTTCTCGCATCATCGCAACTCCCGTGGACCGGTCTGAACGCGTTCCGGCTCATCGGTTATTCCTTTGGCGGCGCCATCTCCATCGGCTTTGCGAATGGTTTCCCAGACATTGTTGAGTCGCTGGTTCTTCTTGCACCGGTTGGTCTCGTCCGTACAAGTGATTTGAGCCCCATGAGCCGGATCGCGTTGTCAGGGTGGTTACCTGAGCGTCTCCTGACGGTAATAGTGAAGAGGCGGCTCTGGCACCCCATTTCGACAACTGCTGTGAAAGCACGAAGATCCCCGGTCGAGGTAGTGACAGATTCCGTGGTGGCCGAGGCTGCCGATAGTCCCTCATCTTCCAAACTCCCCGCCGATCCGGCCGATCTCGACATCCTTGAATCTGTAAGATGGATGGTGGTGCACCATATGGGCTTTGTTCCTGCATTCATAAGTTGCACTCAAAATGGTCCAGTTGTGGAGCAATATGACGCGTGGCGTCAACTCTCTTACCGTGGTCCCAGGAAGACAATCATTATATTTGGTCGTACAGACGGGATTGTTGTCGAAGACAACTACCAGGTAGATGGCCTGCCACTTGTAGGCGGGAAGGAGAGAGTGGTGTGGAAAAGTGTGGGCGGCGGGCATGATTTCCCAACAACACACACAGAGGAGGCGTTGGCGGTGATATATCAGGCTTGGGACATGTAATACTAGTAATTGGTGGAGACCAATCTTGGTGTTTTCGAGTTTCGTCTTGACAATATTGGCACTCATTTCCTTAACCACACCTCTCGCATGAGCTTTCTGCAATGTACTCCAAGTAAGAACCTGCCAAAAGGAGACTGATCTCTATCTAAAATCAAAACTGAATACGCGCTGACGGCGTTCCGCACGACCATCATAAGGCCGGCTTGGCGCTCCCTGGACCGACTTACGGCCGTACCGTGAGCCGGTTAGGCTATCAAATTCGATAGTTCCAAATTCGAGCTTTCATTGGCGGTGAACTGCCGTTTGACACGTTTTTCAACAAGAAAAGAAATTCTAGACTCTGAGTCAGTTCATTTATCTTTGTTGGGGACGCAAGTTGGAGCGTTTCGTCAAATTCTGTGCGACTGTCGGTTGTGTTGTCTCTCGGCAGCATCGTGAGAGCACGCACTCACGCGAAATGAACTCGGGCGCACAAGCGCCAACGGGCGGACCCCTCTCGGCCACTTCTGCAAAATTATACACGCCATTCATTCTTTGGCTTTATGATTTCGTGGTTCACACACTATCTAACCAATTCGCCTGGTGCTGCAGCTCCAAAAACATCCTCATCCCGTTCTTTCAGGGACATCTGCCAGAAGGGAAGAACCACCTCGATGTGGGTGTCGGCACGGGGTATTTTCTTTACCACAGTAATGCGAGGCTATCCTCTTACGACAGCATATTTCTTATGGACATGAATGCGAATGCTCTCGCGCAGACAAAAAGACGCCTCGAAAGCGCAGGGGTTTCACCGGAAATCATCCATTCGATTCTTCATGACGCGACAAGACCTTGGGATAAAGAACAGCCGCCAATGTTTGATTCAATATCAGCATTCTATCTGCTTCACTGCCTATCCGGATCCATGGCAGAGAAGGTGCAGACTGTGGTTTCTGCTTTGAAGCCTCACTTGAACCCGGTAACTGGAGTGTTGTACGGCGCCACCATCCTCGGCGACGAAGCAGGACACAACGCTTTGGGAAGATGCCTGCTGGAAATTTATAATTGGAAGGGTGTCTTCGGAAATCGAGGCGACAAGGAGGGCGACTTGAGAGATGCATTGAAAGAACACTTCAAGGAGGTTGATGTCCAGAGGCATGGGAAGGTAGCACTCTTCACAGCACGACGTCCAATTGTGAGTTGAGTTGTGCGACAGCTCACCCACCAAAATCGGACGAATTGGGCACATCTCAATGTGCACTACTCTTCCATCTCCTCGTGTGTTGAGGAGGAGGACAGCACTGGAGAATGAAGCACGCATGCCGGTGACGTCATCCGGAACGGTGCGGCTCGAACCTTAGCATGACGACATTTCAATAATTCCGAAAAACTTCATGCTTTCACCATATCAAGTTGAAGCAATCCAGCATCACGAAACAATCACCAATAAAAATTTTTAGACGCAATCATCCGTACATCATGTCGCTCGCCGCTTTTCGCAAATCACAACAGCACGAGGATCTCGCCAAGCTCGCGGAGGAGCATTTCCAGCACGATCTCGATGAGTCTGATCGCGACGTGCTGAAGAAGTCAGCACGTACCGTGTCCGTACACGCAGCTGTTGGATCCCTCGTTGGTCTCGGCCTGGGAGTCTACATAGCTTATCGGTTGAGAAAGGCGCGGCTGGATGTTTTCAACGCCTTCCGTGCAGTAGAAAAACCTACACATGTCGTGTTTGCCGGCGGTAGAACTGGTACGTTGTAGTCCATGCTTGTTGATTGTTCCTGAGCTTTCTGACGTTTTTAGAACCCATTCCAAACATTACGCCATTGCTCCAGCCAACTCGATGGGGGGACTTTGCAGCTTATTTCTTTTTCAGTCTCGGCGGTCTCTTCGTAGGTGGTGAGACAGGGCTTCTGACTGGAACATCAGGAGCGGCAAGATCTATCAGGAGGGATCCTGGGAGAGAAAAGAAAATCGAAAATGCGTACAGACGGTTCAGAGTTGATGCTCTCAGAAAGGAGGCTGACCGGCTAGAAAATGGTGCGCCTGTGTGGGAGTAGTGTCTGCAGCGCGGCGCCGGTATACATATGAGGATCTGTATTGAAACAGGGTAGTAGTGTCTACTGCCGACCAACACCCACTCAAGATATCACATAGCACACACACACACACACACAAATAAGCCTCCAGGGCATGAGAACGTACTGAGAATGATGGTAGCCATTCTTCTATTGTAGTAGTTGTAGCTGGGTAAAAGCGAGTGAAAGTGAAGTAAGTAATAGCGAACAATTCACCTGACTACCGGCAGGGGTAAGACTATGCTCCCCCGACTCAGCATCTACCATTATTAAAACCTTAGAGGCTCAATAAACTCAACGTGAAGTCCGTCGTCTGTGTCAAAGTTAAAAGGTTAGTTTCTGTGTAGTTATCTTTGGTGAGATGCCCAAGGGATTATCGATACTTCCGGTTCTCAACACCTTAGTGCGGAGGATTGACAAGCTCATGTGAGCTGCTGTGATGTGTCAGGCAATGACCGTCAAAAGTGACCTACTGCTGTAATGAGGAAATATGTTCACGCTCAAGCTTTCCAAACTCGGGGGTGTCATCGTCGAGTCGCTGAACCAGTCCATCGCCGAGGAGCCGAGAATTGGAAGCGCTCAACAAACAGCCAACTGTGGTCTCGGAAAAATGAGCCAATAATTTAGGGAGACCAGATGACTTAGTCTATACTTGGGAGTTGTGGCTCGATTGGCTTTTCTATGATCCAAGTTCTGACCGAAGGATTATGCTTAGGGTGATCTAAGCTTTTTTTTGAACTATCGATTTTATTGAGTATCTTACTGCTGCAACTCTGGCTAGCAAGCATTCACATGAACCGCCATGAAGTATTGTTCTTACGTATATGTCTCGGTTCTACCTGTGAATTGTATTATGTAGCTCTGAGGCGAGAATTAGGGCACGTATAATGGTAAGCCACTGACTTAGTGGTGGCGGGGCCCGTACAAGGCCCCGTATTGTTGGTTACAGCTATGCTGTAACATGGTCATTACTTGGTGATCTGGCCAAGGTCCAATCTGTCTAGCATTAAATCAATATAGCCAAAGCCAGTCAAAACTTTTTCTAAAGAGCTCGAGGATCTGGATAGGAATTAATGAATAGTGCAATCCGAGCATCATCATACAGCATCTTGAGAGCGGCCATCGAGGACGCGGAGTCCCAGTCCGAGATAGTTGATGTTGGGTATGCCGGAATTGCCCGATGGATGCTGCAGCAAATTGTTGCATTATCGAAGTGAAGGGACTTTTGTTGCTCGCTCCATGGAGCCATTCATGTAACGCACAAACCTGCCAAGAGCCTGAAGTCCAATAGTCAAGACCCGGGCGCGCATCAGTTGGTCAGAATACCATGGATCGAGCCACTTTGATGGGGGCATTGTTGAGGGACTATAATATCCTGAGCTGCCACGTTCGGATCTCGCGGCATGCATGATGCAAACAGGCTGGAAGAAGGCCGAGAGCGAGGGGAGGGAACAGAAAACCCCGCAAATAGTTCACCGTTAGCCTCGCGTGGTCCCGACTTAGGTGCAGTTATAGTAAGCTTAAAAGCAACCTTGATAACTAGTAACCGATAGGTCGGAAGGCAACCGAGCTCATGCCGCGCTGTTGATTGATTAGATTAGATGATCTGATTAGATTCTCCACGGCTCGTCGACGGCGATTGGCTGCCGGCATCAGGGGTTCATTTGCAGGTGGCAGAGCGGCCAGCCCAGCAACACTCGTGCATAATGTGGCTGCTCTAGGTATGAAAATTTGGTTGCTTCGTATTTTCCTTCAGCTCCAGCCATCTTGGCACCTCCGACGTCGGGTCGGCCAGCCTGGGATCTCGCGGGCTTAAGGTCACAGCCGTAGTGGCTTGCTACTTATCGACACACTAGCTCCCTGATTGGGCAATGGTCGGTGTAGAGCTGCACTGGCACCTTTTCAGTGCGTTTGAGTCGGTGATAGTGTGCGGCGCGAGTGGCTTGAATGATATCACAAAAGGACGTGGACTCAATCCTAGACCGGGATTGTACGGAGGTGATCGGTGACCATGTCTTGTTCCGGGTGTCCTCAACAATTGGCCGGACATCCGCGATAAACTTGACTGTAGTAGCTACTGGCTTATCCAAATATATATATTGCGGCTCAATCCCACACAGACAGCTCTCTAGACTATTCTCTCATCACCAAAGCATTCAGGTTCTCAAGTCAACTCGACAGATCCATTCTATCTTTGAAAATGAAGGCTTCCATCATCCTCTCGCTCGCCAGCCTGGCTCTGGGCTCTGTCATTGAGCAACGTGCCTGCCCCGGCAACAATTGCAACCGTCAGGTTACTGGAACTCGTGCCGGACTTCCCGACCTTGCCTCTCGCTCGGCCGACTGCTCCAGCTTCATTCGTCTGACAGTCACTCCTACTCCGCGGTATGTCTTCATTCCTTGACATATGCAGGGCCGATTGTACTGACATTGCCTTTTTCTTAGCACCCGCACTGTGACTACCTTCATCCCGGAGCCCACCGGCTGCTCTGGTGACGAGATTGTTGCCCGAGCCATCGATGTTCGCCAGGTCACCGTCACTGCCAGCGCCATCCCCACCTATGCCTCTTCCTGCGATGATGGCTCGGAGTACTCGTCTGCCTGCAGCTGCTTGGGCGTCACCACCGCCAATGCTACCACTGTCCGCGCTCCCCGTGTCACGTCCACCGTTACCTCTGTTGCCACTGCCTGCGCTAGCCGCGCCATCGCCGCTGTCCCAACCTGCGCCTATGACTGCTTCCTCGAGCTTTACCCCAGCTATGGCTGCGGTGGCCTTGATGACCTTCCCTGCCAGTGCGCCAACTTCGAGACCCTCGGTACTGAGGTTACTCCTTGCGTCGTTGCCGCTTGCTCGCACGCCGATGTCGAATTGATCTTCCCCGCTGCACAGATGGGTATGTCCTTTTGTTGTCTTACGAACCCGCTAGATGCTGACATGTGCTTTAGGCTGCGACTGCTACTCGGTTGCCAACCCTTCCCCTACTGCTGTTTAACATGGTGGAGAAAATGGTCAAGCCTCCAGTAAGGATTTGAGATAGGACAAGATGAAAAGCACTTGTCTCAATTGAAGAATGCGTGACCTAAGTAAGGTAGTCTATTAGCACTCACTGCAATAAACATCTTACAGCAACGCCGAAAGCGTAATTGGTGATTTGAGTAAAGTACATTGTTCATTCTTAGAATCAAAAAGCTCTTTAGGGTAGAGTGCTTCGGATTGACTTTGTAGATACGCTCTGAAAGATTCTGGAGGTAAGGTATGGAAGAAAATGTCTATCCCATCTATAGCGGTATCATGCACACCATTTGAGTCCAGCTGTTTGTTTAGGAGAGTTCATTGAGTATTGTGTGGTTGTGTAAACAAACTAACGGTGGGTGAAGTGAACTGTTCTTTTCCTTGTTTAGAGAAAGATTGAAATATAAGAGACCTGCGCTTGCCTTTTCTAGAACAAAACAAATAGAAATTGAAGTAGAGACTGTTACGTATTACACACGGCTACTTCCATGCGAAATGCTGCATATGCAGGCAATCCACGCCTTTACTGGTCCAACGCCTGTCCAAGGTACATTTGGTAATACATGCCTCTCTTCTGAACCAGGTCGTCGTGACTACCAACCTCGACGACTCCGCCTTGAGAGAACACAAATATGGTATCTGCCCCTTTGATGGTAGATAATCGATGTGCTACGGCAATTGTCGTTCTTTTTCTTCCTTGGACGTTTTCACCCTTTGCTGCTGCATCTAGAGCCGCCTGTACAACTCTCTCGGATTCTGTATCGAGGCTTGATGTGGCTTCATCAAGAAGAAGAAGACTTGGTTTCCGAATCAAGGCACGCGCGATAGCTATGCGCTGCCGCTGCCCACCGGAGAACTGAAGCCCCTGGGAGCCACACAAAGTGGCTAGGCCGTCGGGAAGTGATGTAATGAATGTATCGATGTTGGCTTGCCGGCAGGCTTCGAAGATCTCCTCATCTGTGACTGTTGCTAAAGCTCCATCAGAGAGATCTTCGATTCCTAATGAGATGTTCTCGCGAAGGGAGCCCTGGTAGAGAACTGGTTCTTGCTGCACGAGAGCCATGTGTCGACGAGATTGGCCGAGGTGCATAGACATTGCATCGACCCCATCAAGGCGGATGGAGCCACTTGTTGGCTCATAAAACCTTTCGAGAAGGTTAATCATGGTGGTTTTGCCACAACCCGATGCCCCAACAAAAGCAACGAATTGGCCGGGTTGAATGTTGAAAGACACTCCCTTGAGAACCTGAATTGCTGGTCGGCGGGGATAAGCGAAGACGAGGTCGATGCAATCCACCTCAATTGCCTCCACGGCATGGTTTTGAGGTTTTGGCGGATAATTATCTTTCATATCAGTGGGAACTTCCTTCCGTATATTGAAAACATAGTTTGCCGCTCCTTGAGCCTGAGTGATACTAGATGTATAGGTAAACAACGATGCTGCAGCCTCCCCCGAGAAAATTATGGCAATGAAGACCGTATAAAACTGTTGAGAAGTATACTCCCCAAATGATATCAAGCGGCCTCCGTACCAAAATCCAAGAGCCATGGACAAGAACGATATAGATTGGCTAAGCGCGTACCAGAACATAGTACTTACAAGGCTCCTGACAGAGGTCTTGGCAATCGATCGGAGACTGTCCTCATAGCTAGCAAGAATCTCGTGCTCAAGAGCCAGAGAGGCAACACTGCGGATAGCCAGGACAGCTTCAGAAGCAATCCCCGCACTATTGGCAAATCGTGATGCTGTGTCATCATCGAGCTTGAACTCGAGCCGGATGCGGACGTATCCGGATGCGACAAGAGGAGGCAAAGCACCAAAGGTCAACACAACACCAAGTTTCCAACCATATGCAATGGCTAATACACAGCTTGACACGAGATTAACCATGATTGTAAGGATCAGTGCGATGTTGGAAGATAGTAGATCCTGAAGTGCCGTTGGCTCGGTGGAAAGTCGGGAGGCGAGCGCACCAGTTGTGTTGTCAGGGTCGTCAAAAAACTCCATCTTCTGACGTAGGATATTGTTGAAGATATCGAGCCGATAGTAGTTCATGATGCCTTGGGATATCGTGGCCGACATCCAACCAAGGATCAGGTAGGCGACTAGGTTGCCAAGTGCCATGACAAAGAACATCAGAGCATAGAAGTCCCCACGGTGAAGCATGGCATCCCCTGTGAGAGCAAAGGCATCGAGAATTCTCGAAAATAGAACTGCAAGTGCTGGATAAGTGCCACCTGAGACAGTTAGTCAAGATACGGACGAATTGCAAGATAACTACGAACCCCCTATTGTTGCTGCCACGGCGATGACTGCAAATGGAAACCGCAGGCTCTTCTGTTCTCTTATTATAATGGATAGACACTTGAGTAGATTGTAATTGGAGACCTTGTGCCTCGCCATCTCTGGAGCGCCATCTTCGCCGCCGGATCTAGATTTGGCTTTGTCGACATTCGCCTTCTCAGTGTGATCGTTAGAAGTATATTGTTCTTGTTGGTTATTGCTTCGGTTTTCTTTACCAATATCTTGAGCAAGAACAAGTCGGGAGTAGCCTCCGCCAAGCTCAATGAGCTTTTTGTGAGTACCTTGCTCAACTATTGTACCCTTTGACATCACAACGATGTTGTCAGCATCACGGATAGTTGACAACCTATGAGCAATGACCACCATGGTCCGGCCTACTGCAACGTTGCTCAATGCTTTTTGAACAATATGCTCAGCATTCGCGTCCAAGGCACTGGTAGCCTCGTCTAATAAAAGAATTCGAGGATTCGATATGACGCTTCTTGCAATGGCTAAGCGTTGTTTCTGCCCTCCAGAGAGCATAGCCCCACGCTCGCCAATTTGTGTGTGGTAGCCCTGATCATGTCAGCATATCTCAGCACCTTGGCTGTGATAGTGAAGAGTATATCACCTTGGGAAGATTCTCGATAAAGTCATGGGCGTAGGCTGCTTCACAAGCCTCTTTCACGAGCTTGAACTTGTTCTCGTCCGAGAAGTCTGCCTCTTGCGTGCCAGATAAACCATAGGCAACATTCTGGAAGATCGTGCCATTAAAAAGAACTGGTTCCTGTAGAAGCTGTTAGATTTTATTATGCTGCAACAAGAGGTGGGAAATGACGAACCTGCTGTACAAGCCGAATGTTTGTTCTTAACCATCGAATGTTGAGATCTTCAATCCTTTGTCCATCAACGGTAATGCTGCCACTAAGAGGAGAGAACCACCTCTCTAATAGACCGATAATAGTGCTTTTCCCCGAGCCACTTGCTCCGACGATGGCGGTTGTTTTGTTGGCAGGTATGATGAGGCCTAGCCCTTTCAGAACTTGGACATTCGGCCGAGACGGATAGGCAAAATCGACGTTATCAAAGACGATGTCTCCCCGGCATTCAGATGGTTTGAGACCTTGTGTTGACAGTGAGTCGATTTGAGATTCTCGGTCTATCGTTTTGAAAAGATCACCCGCTGCCGCTCTAGCTTTCGCTACCACCATAATTTGAGGAGCGATCTGTGTTAGGCCTTGAGCAGCAAGAAGCACCGCAAGAATGACCCTAAAATAATGGGTTAGCTTCGCGAGTGTGATATTTAGAATAGAAATAACGTACGTGACAATATCGCCTGGTGCAGTGATTTCTCCACGGTAATACATATGAATCCCTTGCCAAAACGCCAATCCGTAGCCTGCATAAATGCAGAAGAATTGGATGCAGAACATGACAGCGTAGATCGGAAGCTTCTTTTTTCCAAGCCTTTTTGCGTCATCTACAATGCTTTCGTATTTGCGAGACAGCTTCGGATACGCCCAGAATGCGTGCACGTTACGAATGCTGGCAAACACCTCCTCAGCCAACTTATCGGCTGAGCTCCATGTGGCCATAAGCTTGTTCTCGATCCTGCTATCGATGGTGACACATATAGTGATGACTATCAGAATGGCAGGTACAATACACAAAGTAATGAGTGTTAGCTTCCACTGGACAGCAAATGCGACAATAAACGCAGCAAAGAAGGTGGTTGTAGCCTGCACCGTTAGGCCGAATTTCTCAGATATGCCCTGGTTGACAAGATTGCCGCCGTTGTTGATACTTCCAGAGATGGATCCTAGCTCTGATGAATCAAAGTAACCAATCTCCTGTCGCAGTGTCTGCTTGAGGAAGTCGAGACGGAGTGCACGCGTTATACGGATCGCATTAATCGAAATGATGGTCTAAAGCGACACAAGCTATTAGCAGAAGGTCTCAATGTTTCATCAGTACGTGCTTACCGTCCATACGTAAGCGAGAACAAACTTTGCGACGAAAAGATAGACGAAGTAGAGTCTAAATATCTGTATCAGTTCCATCCAGCTAGTGGCTCTGTCATATGATTCTGTACGTGTATTGGTTGATGGATGATCGAAACTCTGAGGGAGTCTTCCGACCCGTGATGAAGTCGTTGAAGATGGTAACGAATTTGCCGAAGATGAAGTTCATGAGGGGTAGTAGAACTCCAGCAACAATCATACAGACAACTGCTATGGCAGTTGTGACCCATCCGATTGTGTCATTGTATTTGAAGACACGCTACAAAGATCAACTAAAGTCGAGGTGAGGAGAGACCAGAGCGCACTCACAACGTAACCATTCCTGGAAGTTTCGTCTGCCTTCCGAAGATTCTTAGAAGAGACGATGGGAGCCGTGTCAGAACCTAAAGTAGCCCTTAGAGCTTGCTCAGACTTTTCTGAGTGGTTCTCCATCGTCGTCGATCTTTATTCGGTCAAGACCGTACTTAGAATAGTGAGAAATAAAGCACCACAGTGAGTGCAAGTAACAGCCAGGAAGTCATGGAATCTGAAGTGTTTTATTTTGTATAATCGAAAATGAATGGTCGATACAATAGGGGCCAGCGCGGCCGGGGAGCTGCGAGTAGAGGCGACGGACAACCCGCCGGCCCGGGATGGAGAAGGGGCAATCACCCTATAACCAATCACATTTCGCACCAGATCACAAATTAATTGTTTTCGACTAAGACCTAGGCAGATATGAGCTACAGTATCTTACACTGAATCATCAGAACTTCTGCCCTGATTGTCAGTTACAAGGAGACGAACCGAGTCAGCCATACTTCAAACTTACTCGTTTGCTGCCCGTAATCATTCTAGCCAATCAGAAGAAAGCCCTCGGAGCATCGGAGCTCCGCGGGAAAGACTTCATTGATTATGTCAGCCTCTTTGTTTACTCGGACGAATCATCAAGGCCAAAAGTAGACAATCACAAAGCGATGCAAGAGGACGATGAATTTACGGGAAGGCTTTGAAACAAGCCTTGTAGAGAGAATTCCAAAATACGAAATTTACGCAAAGTGAAGAATGAAACTGGAGAATTATGCCTGAGCCAAGTGATAGCCCCTCAGCATGAGCCGTCGCGAGGTGCGTGATGACCGTATTTGCAGGATATAACATGCGGGACGTGGGCACCGCGAGTCAGACACGGACCGTCCACGAACAAACCCTTTGGGAAATGTTCGGATTCGGCGCTCCGCGGCAAACGCATAGGTCACGTTTTGGCCCGTGCACTAAGTTACACTCTAGCTCAATGTTGATCAGGTGCAAGATTCGCTGCAATTCAAATCTTTCGGTAATAATAACACGCCCAACGCCATTTATATCTGCAAGTTCTTCGGGCA
Organism: Phaeoacremonium minimum UCRPA7; assembly: GCF_000392275.1. Taxonomy (NCBI): domain Eukaryota; kingdom Fungi; phylum Ascomycota; class Sordariomycetes; order Togniniales; family Togniniaceae; genus Phaeoacremonium; species Phaeoacremonium minimum. Next base: position 104,567 of record NW_006921456.1, on the reverse strand, counting down.
GCCAAAGGACCGATCTCTTACCGAAGCCTCCGAAGCATGAAACGAGGCTGCAATCATTCTGGTTGGTGTCTGGCTTGTAGTCTTTCGCTTGCCTGCCAAGATCGAGCAGATCTTAGTCGAAATGTCCGACCCTCCGGATAAGTCTGGGCTTATTCGACGTGCTGTATGTTTTCATTTCCTTGTCTCCATTCTATTGCCCATTTAGCCTCTCTAAAGTGTTGCGTAACGCTCCTTTCTTTATGTTATTCTTTGACCTTTAATATACTGACGATCGATTTTGGGTGAACATACAAGTGTGATCAATGTCGCTCTCGAAAGGTAATTGTATCTCCTCAGACCTCTACGCAAATTTTCATAGTAACTCAGAGTCAAGATACGATGTGATAAAGAAACCCCATGCTCTAATTGTAAAACAGGACAGAGAGAATGTAGCTGGACAGGCCAAGTTCCCAAAGCCAGGGAGGTGCGACAAAGAGTATTGATTTCTCACCAATAGTAAGTCCCTTTACTTTATTTCCCGTCACATTGATAGCTTAACAATACATAGTGAACGTAAGATAGACCATTTCGAATCTCGCCTTATGGGGATCGAGGGAATGCTCCGCAACTTGACGACGTCTTTCAGTCGTGGAGAAGCTCCTCGCTTAGGCTCAGATCCTACGAACATTGACACGTCCCCAAGCGTTGCCGAATCCAGTACCACGTACGAAGAACTATCTCACAAAGAAGACGTGGATCAAATTTACGAAGGCAATTCATCGATGAACGCGCATGCTGCATTTGCTCGCGAGTTTCTAGAACAGGCAGTGACGAATACCTCACTAAGTCGGCAACTTAGTCCGGACATACAGAGTGCGTTGGTGTCACTTCAACAAATGGTGTATACCCATGGGAGAAAGGGTGTTTCACCCGAGAGCCGGTTCATTCATCAGCGACCAATGCCAAGAGGGGGATTCAGCCAGCTACCGTTGCCTCCGATAGATGCCGTTCTGAAGCTCATACGCGAGATTAAGGGTAGGGTATTGGTATTGTACAATATTGTCTCGAAAGGCTAACACAGAACAGCCGCACCGCCGATTACTTTTATGATGAGCTGTACCTTCATAACCGTTGAGGAGTTTATAGACGCGTGCCAAAAGGTCTACTTTGCCACAGAAGACTATGGCATTCCAATTTTCATCATCGTGAATGCGGGGCTGTACTATCTCTTTCAAGAGAAGGCGATGACGAATGAGTCTAGGAGCGAAGAGTTTCTCAAGTATCACCACTTGTGCAGGGACAACCTGGAAACTGCACTGACCAACTTACCACTGCTTCTTCCACCTACCAGAGAAATGATCGAGGCACTGCTTCTCGGTGTGAGTCAATCTAGTCTTCGAGTAGGTACACAAATGCCTGCTAACCCTTATAGGTCACATACTCCATAGAGACTTCAAAGATGAGTCTTGCTTGGCAACTCAACAGTGCCGCAGCTGCCATGTGCCAAACCCTTGGATGGCATCGATTACAGACTATAGGAGAGGCAGATGACGCTAAATCCGCAATCTTTTGGTTCTGTTATATGCTTGATAAAGGCCTTGCTCTACGATTTGGTCGCACATCTATCATGCACGATTGGGACATTTCAATGCCTCGCAACTTTGGCAACATGCAACTAGCAGAGCCATGGAAAAATGTGATTAATGTATGGATCAGAACTGGTAGTATACTAGGCGAAACATATGAACATCTATATAGCTCCAACGCGCTGGCCCAGTCGCCGGAGCATCGAATCGAGACGGCACAAATACTCGTAGGAAAGATGAAACAGATCTGGAACGAAATGGAAGAGCTATCGGGAGCATTGAAGCATCAAAGCACCATGATGGTCGGAGCATCGGTACAAGGTGCTAAAGACAAAGAGATCCGTACAATGACGCTTGACATGATAATTAAATCAGGCAAGGTTGGTCATTTGGCCTCTCTGACTCTAATCTATCGCGCGATTCCGAGCTCACCAGGCTTTCCGAGCACTTTCAACTCTGAATGTATTGAAGCGGCTAGGATGGCGTTCCAGTGTCACGAAGAATGCATGGAACTAAACTCGGGAAGCCTTACTGCAAAAGCTGGGTACTTGCATTGGTACGTGGTGCTTTCGCCGCGATTTGGTATGAATCTATTCAGCTTACCTGTACAGGACCATCTTATATGCTCCTTTCACTCCTTTCATCGTTCTATTCTGTCACGTCATCGAAACGTCAAATATTGACGACCTCCAGCGGCTCGAACAGTTCACAGCAGGGCTGCGACCTGTCACATCCATATCCCTGGGTCTTGAGAAGCTACACCGCCTTTGCAAAGCACTCCACCAAATAGCCGCATTATATGTCAAGGCGAAGAGTCAGCAGCAACAAGATCAAGACATGAACATAGTTGGAGACGACTTTGACATGTATTTGTCTCAATTGGGTTTCATATCTCCAAAGTATACAAGTGAGAGCATTGCTCCTGGTGGAGAATTTGGGTCGGTCTGCGTCCCTACTGGAAATCAATCTTTCCGTTTGGGTGACTGGTTCTCTGGTAACAGATCTGTCATGGACATGATGGAAGAGGACTTTTTCGATTTTGATTCCGACTGGTCGGCACAAAGAGAACCACATGATTTAAATTGAAGCCTCAACACAGTCAGAGGATCACGCTGGGGTGTATGGTATATTTGGATTGGACTTGGCGCTGGGGAGTTGACATGACTAGACAGTGTTGAAAGCATGCATGAACTAGGACTACTGGGCTGAACTAGGCAAGCTGGATTAGCCATTTCTGGAAAAGTTGTGTATACCTGACTTGACTAACCCATTTCTTGCAAATTAATGTCACTTGAAGCTGCAGATCCTCTTTCAAAAACGCGTAGAGCGCTAATTACCATTTTCAATCTACCACGTAAGATGTGTCCCGTCTGTACGTATGGTCATCAAAGAATTCGTTCATTCCGCAATATTTATTATATAAAGCTCATCTTTAACCAACTTATCAAGGAACAACATCTCTATGGATCGGAGAGGAGCTATTCTTAACTATTGCGTTCTTTTCGAGCGACATATTGTCATTCGTTAGAGGTGCTGTCTAATATTGGCAAGGTTAAACAATGCTGACACGCCATAACGAGCGGCTTCGTTGGTGGTAATCCATGGCGCCTCCTCTCCGCATTGAAAATACTCTGGCGTCGAAGCCTTGATTACAGCCCAGTCATGGCTTTGGCTATACCCATCAGTCCCGAAAAACTGATCCCATGCCGCGCGGCCCAGCTCTTCGCTCTGTTCTGCCACTGCTGCAATAGCCGTCAACGTTGAGTGACTCTGGCGCCAGGATACAGCTCCGAAGTCAAAGCCATATTCCTTGCGCTGAACTTCTGTTGAACCGTTGTATGACTTGCAGTAGGACAGCCAAGTCTGGAGAAAGTCTTTGGCCACCGAGGGGAAATCGCTCTTGATGGCGTCGAGCACCTCTGTAAGTGTTTCAGGCAGGCCAAACAGTATTGACAAGTGAGAAATGAGGTACGGGGGCATGGGAGGTGGACATTCGCGGACTTCGCATGTTGATGGATTTAATAAGATCTCGTTAGAAGCAATGCCGTGAGGTAGAACGGAGAGTCCACTCAGCAGCTTCACTATGGATTCTCGCGCTCGCTCCCAGTCGGGCGCTCGGCGTTCCCATGCTGTCAGCCAGCTGGCAAGTAAAGCACCACAGTCGAGACCGATATTCGTCAGGGCAAAGCCCTCAGGGAGCTCTCCATGCTGTAGCACTTTGCGATGCGAGTCGAGCCCTAGAAGAGCGTATTGGCTTTCTTGGAGCTCTTCCATCAAATCACCGGTGCGTTCATCACCTGTGAGGTAATAATAGATCCGCCTATATAGTACATTGGAGATTCGAAGCTGTTTCGAACTGTCGCTCCAATGTTGGACACCGTGACGTGTTCCAAAACCCTTGAACCTTCCTGAATGATAGACGTCAACTTCACCCGTGTGCCTCGTCATAGCCTCGGCCATCTTGAAGGCGTCAGATCGGCCAGTGTGTAAAAAGTAGAGCCACAGCCACAGGTCGGTGGACAGCTCCGAGTTATCCCAAGCAAAACCGCCGACATCGTATCTCCAGGAGTGTCGATAGGGGTCGTAAGTGTGCTGCACATCTCCGTAGTCCCAAAACCCGTACCATCTGTGTTGCTCGACTTGTCCACGGTAGTAGTTGAACAAGAGATCAAGATTCTTCTCGATGTCTCGCTCCTTCTGTGGAGGAGTATAGCCTAAAGTACGGAAATCCGGCGACCAGCAACCGTGGAACACACCAGTCGAGTGCATATAATCCAATGTGGGCACTAGTCTTGGGAGCTCCCTGACGAGGGCGGAAAAGGCGGCTAGTTGTTGATTGGATGGTGTGGCTGTATACGGCTGGAGGAAGAGCTGGTTCGATCTTGCTATCCCATTTGCAGTAGCAAAGCCAGGCTCGTAGTCCTCATACGTAACCCAGACGGCTTCAAATTGCTTTTTATACGTGTCTAATCCCAAGCCGTCATGAAAGGGAGAAGTATCGAGAGGCTCAGCCAGGGGAGAATACAACCATATTGTGATAGTTGCCTCATCTCCAGTCAAACCATTCAGGTCAATCTGGGTCGGATAGCGTTCCCAGAAGTCAGCCATGCCGACAACTAAGCCCCCATGCCTCGCTGACCCGACGTAGGCAGTTCCATCCGCACGACCACCTCCAGTTACTTTGACCCAGGAGTGGCTGTTCTTGGTGCGTTTCTTTATAGTAAACCCGTCAGATGACAACTGAGAGAGGGTGTAGGCATCGAAGGTAGGTATACAGGCCAAACCTCTTCTGAAATCTGACTGTACCCATTCCTCTTCACGAAGCGTGACAACCTTGCCAGTAGTCTGCTCTAGTCTGTTCTGAATAGTTGGGCCGCTTCTCAGACCCGTAAGGCCTTGAACTTCCTCCTTCAGGATACCTCCTCTAGAACCTCCCAGACGGAGGTGTCGATTGTATGGCTCGGTATCTCGGAAGGGAACGAAGAACCTGAGTCCTAAAGATGTCAATGGCTCGTCGCCCTCTAAATCGTGGATAAATGAATGAACAATTCGTAGCGACGAGCTGTCAGAGTATACATAGAGCCTAGCGTCAAACGGGAGATGTTCACGACCGTCGGAAACGACAACGCCGGAAAGCTTCACAACGATCCTGCTGCTGGTCTGGTTTTCGAACTCTGTTTTCTTAAGAAGGGTGGTGTACTCTTTCTTATTGATGGATGCAACGATTGTGGCACCTGTATTGACCAGATGGTCATCAATGGCGAGGCTTTCAAACAATGAGGAGCTGCCTGGCGGAGCGAGCTTCAGCTGCAGCCCCGACCTTGTTGAGATAGAAATGCTTGGCGAACTTTGGTCAATTACGAATCCATCCTGCAACACTGAAGTATCGGCACCCTTTACGGTATAGGTCTCGCTATAGCCAAGGTTACCACTAACAGAGTGTGCGGTCCATTTAAGAGAGCCATCAGGCCAAAACGCGAGTGGCCGGGAATCTATTGGGTATGCACCTCCTTCTCCCTCGATAATAAAACCCTGTCCAGGCTGATAGAGACCCTTTGGCCATGGCATGCCAAAGGACACACCATTGGACAGGGATTCACTCCCCGACGCGGCCGAAAGCCAACGTAGATTCTGGCCCGACATTTTGTGCGTGATTTACAAAATCTGCCAAGTTTCCCCAGCTGAAAATGAGTAGGAGCCAAGAATGACCCACAATCAGAGACCCCAGCCGGAAGGAGCCGATGAGCAACCAAATAATGCCTAGCAATTAGCTGATTTGCCGACAGGCTTGCTAGAAACATTGACTGACACGCAGGATCGTCAATGCTACAGTTGCTGGGCATGGACAAGTCTACAAATTTAACCTGATGGAATGCATGTTGAAGCGCGAGAGGCGGCTGGGTGGTAGCTGTGCTTCATGGTTGGCCATACCAGACGCGGTTGAGATCGACTCAGTGTTTCGGCCTCCGGGGTAGAATTACAGCGTCCATGCGGAGAATGGCACTTGGCAGTGTTGGGGTAATATTTGCTCTTGCGCCAAGGTGCGCCTAGAGGAACCGGCGCCAATTCTACCCCAGGTTCCCTTCTCATGTGCTGTACGGCGTAATCCTCTTCTCCATCTGTTTGCGTCGAACCGGGTAAAGGGGTCATATCAGATTGGTGGCCTAATATCGTTACGGTCGCGCCCCAGTCACTCCCCAGATTCCTCAGTGGATCTCCCCCCAATTCATCTCCATTGCTCCCTTCCCCATTTCATGTGATCATCCCAAGCCCACCCTTATCATCTGCGGCCGCGTCAGCTGATTGGATCTTGGACGCATCCATCCTTCCAATCCTCAGAAGTTCAGGAAACCATGTGGAGCTCTCGGTCTGTTCTTGAACCGGTGAAAGCCTAAATACCTGCAAGTTGAAGAGCTATTGCCGGTATAATATAAGCCGACCGGCCGAATGGCCTCTGTGATTGCCATATCGTACCGTTTTGTAGCTCAGAACCAGTAGTAGGGGTGGCAGAACCCCTCCAATACATATGATGGTCGCTTCAATCCGCACCTCTCTCCTTCCGGCTCCCAGTCTGGCTTGTCTATTCCCACAGCGTACGATACGGCGGCAGGCGAGGAAACAGCCCTTATTTCCTCAGTAAGCCACGGAAATACTACTATCGCTGCAATATCCAGACAAACGACACCATGGCTGTGCATCAGGAAGACGTGGAAGACCCCAAAACTGCCACTGTGGTGCAGGAAAAGGATGACGAGAAAAATGTCGTCCTCGATGCTGGCGCCGTACTCAAAGGCGCCCAGCAGGCTACAGATGCCGAGCATAAGATGGGCCTGGTGGAAGGTATCCGCAAATACCCCAAGGCTTGTTTCTGGTCTTTCCTCTTTTCTGCCGCCCTCATCATGGAGGGTTTCGATAAGGCATTTGTGACTGCCTTCTTCGCCTTCCCAGAATTCCAAAAGCGGTACGGCGAACTACAGCCGACAGGCGACTATCAGATCCCGGCAAGCATCCAGGCGGGTATTGGCAATGGCGTTTCCGCCGGTCAGATCATCGGGCTCCTCATTAACGGTATCCTTGCTGATAAGTTCGGGTACCGATGGGTCATGTTGGGCTGCCTGTTCCTGATGGTATGCTTTATCTTCATTCAGTTCTTTGCCACCAGCATATACATGTACCTCGGGGCCGGCATCCTTCTCGGGGTGCCCTGGGGTGTGTTTCAGACATTGACCACTACATACGCCGCCGAGGTTACGCCCAACGTCCTCCGACCATACCTTACATCACTGGTTTCTCTCTGCTGGTCCGTCGGCTATCTTATCGGCACTGCCACACTACGAGGCTTCCTTTCTATGAAGGGTGAATGGGCATTCCGCATTCCCTTCGCTATTCAGTGGGCACTCCCGATCCCTCTCGCGATTGGCATCTTCTTGGCTCCCGAATCGCCATGGTGGCTTGCCCGAAAGGGTCGTACCGATCAAGCGGTCAAGGCTCTGCGAAGGCTTCGGTCTAAGGATGCCACAGCAGATGAGATTACTAACACGCTCTCCATGATTGAATATACTATCAACATCGAGAAGGATATCAACTCAAAGAATAGCTCGTACTGGGAGCTCTTCCAGGGTATAAACCTCCGACGAACCGAGGTAACTGTTTTGCTCTATGTTCTCCAAGAGATATGCGCACCATTGGTGTCGTATGTCGTGTACTTCTTGCAGCAAGCCGGCGTTCCCACCACGGCCTCGTTTAATTTCGGAATGGGTCAATACGCATTGGCTATTGTCGGCGTCTTCATCGCCTGGTATCTTACTCCACGCGTAGGTCGACGAACGCTTATCCTTTGGGGCAACTGTTTCATGGCATCCACCACCATCTTGATTGGTTTCTTGGGCATCCCAAATACCACCACACATACCAATTTTGCATACGCTATTGGAAGCATCCTCTTGATTGAGTACTTCATCTTCTTCATCACCCTCGGCCCCATCATCTACACCATTGTGACGGAGATCCCCTCTAGTGCACTCCGCACAAAGAGTGTGGTGATTGCGAGGGCCACCTACAATGTCTTTGTGTTGGTTGCCGGTCAATTGGTACCGCGTATGGTCCAGAGGGCTGCATGGAATTGGGGCGCCAAATCCGGTTTCTTCTATGGTGGTCTTATGGCGTTCTGGATGGTGTGGGTTTTCTTCCGCCTTCCAGAGACAAAGGATCGTACCTTTGCCGAGATTGACATTCTATTCAAGAATAAGGTCAAGGCCCGAGACTTCAAAAAGACTCGCGTGGACCTTGCCTCGCAGACTGTTTCTCAGGAATGATTTGTAATTGAAATAACTCATATTGATCCCGTGAAGAACTAGTCAAGGAAAATCTACTGATTACATTCAAATGCATTTTCCATTACGGCCAGCGTAGCTGAACTCTATTGATTGTTTCTCGCCTCGACCTTCTATTGGCTCATACCCTAGTGTTCACTTCACTGCCTCGGACACGTGTATGGAAATGTGCTAGAAAATATTGGTCTCTACGCAAACTCCGGGTGTTCATGGTCCATCGCAAAATGATCGGTTTTGTTTGCGGCTTTAGTGGGCTGCATTGTGCAAAGCTCAGGCTTCTGTAGAAATAGTTCGGTCCTGTCGTAAAAGAGCCGAACTATAATGTCCGGACATACCATCATCCACACTGCCCGGCCTTTAACCCCGAGCTTCAGGCAGCGGTTCACATTTATATAAATGATCATGCTAAATGAGTATCTGCAGAGATTTGGTCACCTAGGACAACCCCCTGAGTTGAGACACCCGTGAATCATGACGGCCCAACTCCTTTTGAAAAACGGCACCGTCCTTCAACACGACGCTCAGGACAATATTGTTGTCCTGAGAAACACCGATATCCTGATTCATGGATCCCGTATTGCTGAAATCGGAAATCAAATACCTGTTACCGAGTCGATGGAAGCCATAGACTGCCACGACAAGATCATTTCTCCCGGTTTCATTGACGCTCATCATCATCTATGGCAGACTCAATTGAAAGGGAGATTTGGAGATCACACTTTGTTGGATTACATGGTTGACGGTACGTATGGAAGGACATAGTGAATGAAAGACAGACTTACTTTAGTAGCCAACCTTCAAAGTCTCAATTTCACACCCGATGATATATTTTGGGGTCAATTAGGTGGTTGTCTCGAAGTCCTTGACTCTGGTACAACCTGCGTAGTTGACAATGCGCATATGAGCTCTGGACCCGAGCACGGTTCAGCCGCTTTAGAGGCCACAGCTGCTTCGGGTCTTCGTGCGATATTTTGCTATGGCGTTTCGCCGCTTCGTGCCATAGAGTGGACGGAGAACTCCTTCGAGATTGATCGTTCGCCTCTACCAAGCTGGCTGCTTCCACAAATGAAGGCTTTTGCGAGTCGTGCCCCTTTCGGGATCGGAGGTAGAGTGCAACTAGGATTCTTTTTCGATTCATACTCTTTACCTCAAGACATGATCATCAAAACACTGAGCTCTGTGAGGGAGTTTGGTGTCAAGGTCATTACCAGCCACTTCAGGCATTGGCCTATTTCCACAGGTATGTTGTCTCGCCAATCTGCCAAAACGGCACTGACTCCTCTCAAATGATCATCATTCATTCTATCTAGCGATGCTGACTATAAGATGTGAAAGGCCAAGCACATATACCCGAGATACTTGCTTCCTGTGAGATGCTTAGAGAGGACATACTCCTTGCACATGGCAATGGTACGACAGCAAGCCAAGCCACTATCCTAAGCGATGCCGGTGTCTACATCACCTCCACTCCTGATGCAGAACTTCTCATGGCATCAGGAGCTGATCCTGTGGCTTTCCGATCTGATCTACCGCTGACCTGCTTGGGTGCTGATTGCCATTCCTCTGGGCCAACCAGTATGCTCCATCAAATGCAAATGGCGCTATCTAGTGATCGAGGAGCCCAAACATCTAGCGCCTTTAGGAGCAATCTCTACCCGCAACAATTTCGCGCCACTGTACAAAAGGCCTTCAACTTGGCCACAATCCAGGCTGCTCGTGCTGTACGAATGGATGACGAAATTGGGTCTATTGCTGTAGGCAAGCTCGCAGACCTGGTTATTTTTGATTCAACCACTCCGTCTATGGCTTGCGCAGCAGATTATGATCCTCTTACTGCCATTGTCAGACATGCTGGTGTAAGAGAAATCGACACTGTAATCATCGGAGGTGATATCCGCAAGCTAGGCGGTCAACTCCAGGATATCAAGTGCCCCAGTTCATCCAATGGAGTTGGAGCTGTCGAGTTCCTCCGTGGTTTAGCAGATGACGGAAATCTTTCATGGTCTGAAATTGCTCAGAAGGTGTCAGTAAGTAGGAAGGAAGTGCAGCGCAGAATTGAGTCAGTAAACAAGGATCTAGCTCGATCAAAGCTCGGTCTTCTTATGGGCGGGCTCGAACATGTGTTGGCCCCGGCAGTGTGATTTATTTTCCAAGTAACACAGTCACCACAATAAAATACACTTGTTGCAGGAAGATGATCATTCATCTCCGCATAATCTCAATAGCTTGATGCACGATCCTGCTTATCCATCTCCAAACACAATCAATTGGATCCAGGTGTCTCGTCAAACTAAGACACTTCGTCACTATCAAATGTCTCACCAAACCCCTAGCATAGCTTGGAGAGCTCCTCTACTGTAAACTCAGTTATTTCCAAATTGAGAATGAAGTTCTCCGACAATGGGTAGACTAATGGGGTTGACAATCTTAGAAATTCCGACCATGTCATGCTACGGTGTCTATGGAGAGAAGAGATTCGACATTGTAAGCAATCTAGGCCTCTGGGTGAGTTCCATCACTGTCGCAGGCGTCCCATGAGACCATTCAAAGTGTGGTAGCGGCAACCAAACACGGAAGCTTTTACTTCTATTAGTGCATCTTTAAGGGATGCTCAACCGGAACGATAAAGAACACTCACTGAGGTGGGTAGAGTAAACCGTACAATAAGACTTTGTAGCAGCGGCTTCTTGTTTCTGTGTCAACATCTATGTAACAAACAACTCTTTTAAGGTAACGAGATGGTATCCCCGTCATTGACACTGACAGGTTGCATGTGCTAATTCTACATCAACCGTCTCAGAGTTCCCGATACTGACTTCGTAGCAATTTCTAGGGAGTCCTCACGATAGTTTTGTTGCTCTCTTTTTCTTTGTTTTCTGCGCTGCCGTAAAACGCGGCGAGAATTGCGACCCTCCCCCTTTCAGCCATCATTTGATCTGTCTACTGGAAGTTCTTCTGCATAGAAGTCATCCACCTCCCAGAATTTATTGTCTTGGACGGCCTCATGAATCAACCAGTTGTCCAACGATGGATAGGGAGACGCGCTCATACTTAGGCGCCTGGAAAACCATGCGGTTACCAGGCTGACAGTGCCCCGCGGTCCAAAGGTTACTGGAAACCTGCCGTTTTCAAATGAAATGGTGAATTTTGCCGTGGAAAAAGCCTCGTCTTTCAGCATGTATTCGTTTATGTTGAGTCTGGCAGTGTCAACCTGGCCGACCTTTGGCACGCGACGCTTCGTCAAGGTCATTTCGATATCAAATTGACTCTGCACAGGGTCTTCGGTTGCCATCGGCTCATCTTCGAGCTTCCAGTCAAACTCGATAGCAATGTACAGAGTGTATCCAGCGCGGCATATCATCTAGACTCTTGTCAGCGCCTCGTTAATAATGTGAGTGATAAAAGAATGCAGGGGAGTATTTATGAAAGTCGCCATGAGAAACAAGTCTTAATTAGTCTGCAAATACTTGCCTCTCCTGTTCCATCAGCAAAGAACGTGAGTTTCTTCGCATGGTCTGGATCAGCAGACCATTCAACATCACAAAGCAGAGGGGCTAAAATGTCCATGTTGCTTAATCTTTTTTGAATATAATGGAGATGGATCAGAGAATAGCTCCTGTTACAGCCGGCTGGCTGCAACGAACCTTTTAAGGATGACCAATCTGTACCGACGTATTGATGTCATATCTCATATAGGTACCTCATTATGCACGCCTACCATGGATTCTTGAGATCAGGGATGATTTTGGTCATTTTTGCTTCAGCTGTTCCTGTTTTGTGGCGAAGCAATTGCTGTGGGTGTAATGACCCTGGCAACAGTGGGAGAAGGCTTGAGGTATTTGAGGCACAGCATTGAACGTTGCGGGTACCTTCCAACAATATTTAGCACACACTCTTCCATCAGTGCCGATCGCTTTTTGAACTAAAGACTTGCATATGATCTGCTGATACTTGTTTATGAATTAATCCCGTCACGAGGACATGAAAAAAATATAATAGACTAGGGTATCTGCAATTTTTTTTTTTTTTTTTCGAGAATCGTGCCTAGTTCATCTCCCCCTTCTCCCCGGTCAGTATATCGCTACCTCGAAAATTCTGACATCTCACGCGTCCGGTAAAAGAAAGCTAAAATGATCATGGTAGTACTCATGGTTCTGATGAGCTGTAATTGCTTTCAAAGCCAGGTCTAAATTTGGACCGCATAAATCAAACAAAACAATCTCAAACGTTGTCATTGCGTCCAATCAATAAGGAGAAAGATGCTACTCAAAGCGGGAAGAATATTACTCAAGAGTACATACTCAATGGTGAAGATAGACCCATGGGCGTAGACAAATGACACACATGGCGGTGCTGGAAATACCAAGGACCACTGATATGTGGCTTTCGATTTGATTGGCCATTGGGTATATTCCACACTGAGGATCACGGTCCAACTCCCTGGTGAGTTGCTTTCACGGATTTCATTCAGACTCCTTAATGCACGTTGGAAAACATGTCGGTTGGTACTAAGGATATTTCGTGTTCCGTACAGTAAAGAGAGTACATGATCAAAAATCCAAGAGAAAATTGACAACCAATACAACATTGTCTGCTACTGAAGTTTTTCCATCAAATTCAGAGACCGAGGACGACAAACATGACGCAAACTATATCACTAACTTCGACCAAAACCTGCGCACCTAACTATGACTGCCCCTGACCACACTTTCCACAACCATTCTAATTCAGTAAGAGACAGCGTATGGCTCAGCTTCTGGGTTTACAATATTTGCCCAACTGGTGTAATCGACATAGTTGAAGCCGATTGTCTCCAGGCCCTGGACGGCAACGGCTTTGATAGATAATGGATTGCCAGTGACAAGGGCGGGGGGAAGCAAGTATTGAATGTAATCATCCTGTTTTGCCATGCGGACAGTTCTCGCGGGATCAAGGCCAAGGCTCGTGAGATAAGCGACAATATTCTGCTCATTACTGAAGAGGTTGAGATTCTGCCCATTGACAGTTGCCTGTTGCGGTATCCAAGCCTTTTTGACATTCGCCCACTTGGATGATGACGTGGCCGTCAGCGAGGCGTGCCTAAAATCATGTCAGAAAGCATTTCAGTACAATTGGTTCAGTCACATACCAATTCTCGTACAAATATCCCATACTAAAGGTCGTGCAGTAGATGCCCACACCGAGTTGACCCCCTTGGTTGCCCATGTTAGAGTCCCATACTAGAGCCTTTGCTTGGTTGACTGCAGCAGCCTCAGCCTAAATTTGAAAACATCAATACGGCCAGTCTATGTTCTCAGGTTATAGGAACGTACTTGGCCCATGTGACGCCAACCAATGGGGGCGCTAGCTCGTTTTACAGAGACGAACCGACCGGAAACATCCGTGGCCAAAGCCAACAACACGACATTGATGAGCTTTCTGAATAGCATGATGATGGGGAAATGGTATTGAAAGATAATGGGTGTGGAAGTGTGATATGGTATGGAATTGATGAAGGTATCTGAGTTGATTGATTTCTGAAAAGTTAATTACTAGGTGGATGCTGAGACTTAAGTAAGTTTTTCTTCCACCGCTCGTACCCCCGATCTATCTTTACAACTCTAGTGGTATTAACGACCTTTTCATGACGCACCTTGGGTATTTGACTCTTCTTCGCGCAACTCTCACTAGATTCTATATTTAGTAATGCTTCGACATATATTGAGGTCATCCTCTTACATGAGCATGGCTAGAGATGGATTTGAAACGGAGTTGATCGCTTATTTTGATGGTCTATCCCAAACGCAGAATTGTTGAAGTATGTCATTGTGGCAGTGCGAAGACAATAGGATTCTGCGATTCTCATGTATATGGCGATGGATATAATTATCGTGATATCTCTAAATAGAAAGTCGGGGCCAGAATTGCTATCAACACGGCGATCCTTAGTGTTTATCATGTTTACCATCATGCCTTCATTTGTGTGAGTGAGCAGAATAAAGCAAAAAGAAATCAGCCATATCATCTCTCACAAAGTCTAAGCCCCCTTTTTCCTTGAACGGGCCAGCGAGTTTCAAACAAGTCAACACAAAGGATCACCGCTCAGTCGAGCAAAATACAGGCATATACATGAGCTAAGGCGGTTTCGCCACTTGGAGATGAACTCTACCGCGGCACAGAGCCAAGCTCCTCTCATAACATTACGGCACAGTTCAAACAACCATCACAGAACAGACGGCACAGAATGGGATATCTTACCAAGCTTTGCGGCGCAGACACCAGGCTTGGCAAACGATCTACCTGTGCCCCAGGGCGTCACAGTTAGCCAGGGTTTTTTCAGAAATATTTTATCCGATGGATATAAATAGGAGATTGAAGCTATCAAGATCGGCGTTTGAAGATTTTCATACTCAACCCGTCTGCGATGCCATGCGTGAACTGACTTCGAGAAGCTGGAGGATTTACGGATGACATCAAAATGTCCATCACTCCACACGATGCATGCTTCCACAATGCGACTCAAGAGGAGATATATTCTCAATTCCGATGTGATGAGTGAGAGGCTGTGCTATGAATGACGTTGAGTGGGAGTATGATCGCCTAGATGGAAACTCTGGACCTATACAAACAAGAGTAAGAGCAAAGACTCTCGAGAAATGAAAGTAGTCGTAAATGTGTATAAATAAGGTGATAGTTTCGCCTGACACCCAGGAGGAAAATTATCATCATTCATCAAATCAGATTTCAAACACAATTCGCAAAATAACGTCCTTAGACAACTGGCTTTTAACTAAATACTCTTTGCAAAACTAAAAGACCCCTAAACGATCTTGAAAATGCGTTTCTGTGAGTGTATCTCTTCCAAGAGTTGGGAGTTTCAAGTGACTGACATATCTAAACAGCTAGCTTGGCTGCCGCAATCACCATTACCCTCTCAGGGGTCAGAGGCGCACCATTTACAAACACTACAACGGTTGATATTACGACTCTTGATATTGAAGTCCAGCGCGCCACTTTGAAGTATCTTCATTCTCAGAATCTTCTTGATTGGAAGACAGCAAATGGAGGCGAGGTAGTCTTTATCACAGTGGACGAAATCCACGGTGCTCTGCCACACATCCACGCCTCCAAGCCTCGCCGCGATACAAAAAAGCTTTCTGACCGAAACGACATCACCACAATAGTTGATAACATCAAGGCTCAAATTTCATGTTTTGGCTCCGGCTACAAGGTGGCCGAGACTGTCATTACCCCTGCAATTGAAACTGCCTGTGAATCAGTCTTGGGTGCATTGCCGGGTGGCCCGCAGTTGCAACAGGGGTGGGCAATCTACAAGTTCTATCAAAGTGTAACAGATGATAAGGGAAATGTCGGAGATATCCTTTTCAAATTGTAAGCTTCCATTACCCGTGTCGTCAGAACATTGGAGGACTATCACTAACCATTTCACTTTATAGCATGCAGGGCCAAACCCCTACTTTCTCTATGAGTCTCGATCTTTGCAAAGACGCAATGACTGCTTTGTCAGATAAATGCACTGGAGCAGCGGGCAACTCTCAGGGTGGAACAATGGGATTGGGGGATGGCATGTATTATTTCGATGTTGATCCCACCCAGCTCTGAAGAGGTGGCATAACAGTTGGCAGCGGGGATGAAATTAAGGAAACAGATACAGAGCGTTTCCTCGACGTGCGAATTTATTTTTCTTATTGTTTGATCGTCTGCTTTTGGTTTGTAGCTGGAGACATGTACTTAGAATGACCGTCGTTTGAGACAAATGTTTTACAGATTTTCATTATCGAGTTGATTTGCCGATTAAAAAATTGACGCATTCCTTCTAGTATGTTTGGCATATATATTGATACAATACCATTTTTAATGGAACTCTAGTTTTCCCCGAAAACTGAGCCTTTCAATAATTTCTCCACTACCAAGCTGGCTGAGTCTAAGCCAACAATAGCATGCTATGGCGGCCTCACACAAGAACTTCTTCCGAGAGCTACTAGAGGGCAAGACAGGAAAGCCACGTAGCCAAGGCGAGCTACAGTTGAAGTACACGACTAGAGATATCTGGAATATTTTAGAGATCGCGATGGAGAAATTTACAGATTTGATGAAGACTTCAAATAGTAGTTGGAATCTAGAGATATTCCCCTTCAATATGGTCTAAGAAATACCTATCCATGTCTTAGGGGCTGAGTCGGTGGCTTATTCCCAAGAGCTTCATCAATTCTCTGGAGAATCTCGGGCGTAAGCTTTTTGATGAAAGCCAACGATTTTACATTCTCGTTGACCTGCTCTACCCTTGATGCACCTGTGATAGCTGATGAGACGTTCTCAGTCTTCAGCACCCACGCCAAAGCAAGCTGTCCCTGAGTTGCTCCAATTTCCGCAGCAATTGATCGCAACGATGCAACCTGTTGTAGATCTTTCTGCCAAGATTAATTCCTCCACGTTGCACGAAACTGCAGGAAAACTTGTCTTTTGCTTCGGCGAGACGAGTGCCTCTCGGTGGCTCTTGAACATCGTTGTACTTTCCTGATAAGATACCCTGCTTGAGAGGAGACCAAACGGTCAAGCCAGTGCCATATTTAGGATACAACCAACGGAAATCATGCTCGACCCTGTTGCGCACTAGCAGGTTATACTGCTGTTCTTCGACTACTGGCCCGATGAGTCCTAGCTCCTTAGCGACAGCCCAGGCATCAGCAATTCCTGCCGAGGTCCATTCTAATGTTCCCAAGTAGAATATTTTGCCAGTATTGATAAGATAGTTGAATGCGCGGACGATATCCTCAATAGGTGTTTGGGGGTCTGGCCGATGAGCAAAAAGCACGTCTACGTATGGCAATTTAAGTCGCTCCAGAGAGAAGTTCAGGCCTTCAATGAGATGCTTTCTTGATAGCCCCACGTTGTTGATCGGGTTGGAAGGATCAACAGAGTTATTTTGACCAAAATAAAGCTTTTCAACGGCAAAAAGTCAGTGGCACTGTACTTTGTCGGCTTGCGGTGCACAAAGCTTACCATGGTTGAAATCACTAGATCGTTCTGCTTCCAACCAAAATGCTTGATGGCCCTACCCAACACTACCTCGGCCTGGCCCGCGTTGTAATTCTCCGCAGTATCAAAGTAATTGATCCCTGCGTCGTGAGCAGCTTTAATACACGCAAAGGCCGTCATCTGAAATTGTTACACCAAGTTGTTAACTTGCACATCTGCCACATGGCCGCCGTGTGTGATCCAGGGAGAGAGCCGAGACTTTCAAACCAGTACGACCAAGAAACCGGTATTCCATATTGCAATCGATGATGGAGATGGTTATCGGAAGGCTGGCAGTTATTGTTAGTCGTAAAGGTCTTCAAGATGTCCAAGATGTATGTACGTTCTATATACGGATGCGTAGTTCCAATAGTCAATGCACGTCATTCTACTCATACCCGAGATTTGGCTCCTGTGGTCTATTTCAATGTGAGACTAGCACAAAATTTATACTGTTCTTTTGAAAGAAAATCTAACACAATACAAAGTGGCAACTCGATTGGCAATCAGTCCGCGAACTCAATGGCATTTTGGCTCAAGGCTTGGAACCAAATCAGTCAGGGATCTTACACCGTGCCACAAATCAGTATGTCCTAACATTGTGAAGATATTCATACATGGCTAATTGTTGTGCAGATAACTATGTCACCCCAATTCAGGGAATTCTTGTCGTCATTACACTGTGCATGGCCTGGTCTAGTGCGTCCTCTTCTTGGGGGAATTAATCAAAAATACTAACTATTGCAAAGGTGATACAGGCTTCGCGGCCGTCGATGGCCAATGTTAATTCTGCCCGGGGGGGGGGGGGGGGGGGGGGGGGGGTGATCAATGGAGTTGTATGCATCGTTCATGGCGCAACCCCAGTCTTTCCCCAAAACCGAACCTTTCGGTGGTTTCTCTACTATCAAACCGACTGGGCCCAAGCCAGCAATAGCATGTTCTGGGCATGGACTCAAGACATTCTGTAAAATAAAGCATTTGCGGATTGACGTCTTTTCAACTATTCAAAGCTAACACTTCTGGCAATAGCTTAGGTGACCCTGGGACAAGAGCATTTGCTTGCGCCGGACTGAATGTATGGGCTTGGGTTTTCATCGCTACTGTGGAAATTCATCCACGTCGATGATAATCTAAAATCATAACATGCTGACATTAGTTTTCTAGACCATTGGCCGTTTTCAAAACCACGGATCAACCGGCAGTCGTGACGGGTAATTACGTAGCCGCGGGGTTCTGCTTTCTGATATCACTTTCAGCTATCGCCTTAGCATAAATTATTCATCTTAAAAAGCGGCGGGGTGTCGTTGTATAGTTCTATGGCACTGCCGACACAATGAGACGGGTTCATATGAGAGATCCAGTCCGAGATATGTCGTGGAATCGTACACAACATGAATAATAATTATCGCCCTTCCAAATCGAATCGAAACGGCCCTCTGGGCGGCCAATATGCTCTACCTGTAGTCATTGTCCTTATATCGTGTTGACAATACGTACCATGCAAGCAGAAGGACGAACAAAAAAAAAGGGGGGGAAAAAAAAAAAAAAAGGAAAGACAAAGCAGTGCTAGATTTTGTTAGACTTTTGACGCAATATTGAGAATAGGTTCTCGTTTTCAAGGTCGTTCACTGAAGGCAGCACCAGGCTGGCATGCAACATTGGCCATAATATGAACCGATGTCTGATTGGACTAGCCAGGACAGTAAGCAGTGGCAAGGTCTGGCAACGGAATGAAGCTAGAATTCATGCAGCAGTTTGGCGACTCTTTCATCTCTCTTGATAACATGCATTCAACCTCAAAATGCCCACGACAATCTATCAGTACCAAAGCCTCGACCAGAAAAAGGCAGAAATCCGCCTTTTGACCCTCCATGCCGGCCCATGGGACGGTGAGATCAAATGCACGCTACACCATGCTTCATTAGAAACAAACCTTGGATACCAGGCTCTGTCATACACCTGGGGTGATGCCAAGGATGTGCGCGTGATCACACTTTGTGGCTCTTCTTGCAATATCACAGCGAACCTGGAAATGGCACTTCGACACCTGCGCAAAGTGGAAGACCGGGCGATATAGCAGTCATTCTGCTTGGAGGTCCAATGCCCTTTGTGCTCAGGGCTACTGGAGAAACTTACCAGCTCATTGGTGATGCTTACATGCATAGGGCAATGGATGGTGAGCATGTTCAGGCTTATGCGAACGGCAATGTCAGGAATGTGCAATCCTATGTGCTCTCTTGATCATAGCCCGGAGCACATGGCAGGTTGGAAAGCATCAGCCAGCGAGAATGATATATATCCCTTATTATAGATCAAACTGTTCGCCCCCTAAGCTTCAATGCCCATTTCGTACCGTAATCAAATCAATCATGTAATACGCGAAATCCCATTGCCATTCCAGCAGCATTATGCCATAGTATATGACAATGAAACATCCACAAGCCCTTATTATCTGCGAGAAACCTCAAAACAGCGTAGCCACTTCCAGGAACATAGACCGTATCTTTTCTTATCGGTCTCTCCAGCTCGTATGTTCCACACGGTACTGGGTAGCTTCTAGGCTGGAACGGCTGCATAACTTGTAAAGAGTGTCTCTGCAGGTCTGAAGAACGTACATGTCGTGACCATGTAGATGAAATAGGTGTCCCGCAATGTCATAGTTGTTAATTACTATGTCGACACATAATGGTTCTGATGCCGTGGATGGCACGAGCTGGTGTTTATCATATCGCTCTGGATGCAATGATATGAGAGGAGGCGACTGAGAAACAAAACTTGTGTCATTAAGAGTTGGCAGGGGACGATTCTTGTCCAAGATGGTCGTTTCAATTATTGCACGAATAACAAAAATTTTGGCTGCTATCGGCGTTTGGGGAAAAGAAGGTGGCGGTGAATGGAGGCTCCGAGCCGAAGATAGGTCAAACGACCTACTGGTGGTCTAGTTACGTGACTATCTTCGTTCCGAGAGACGTGTAGAGATTTCAGCTTCGGCGAGGTTGGTATCAAATTGACTGGAAAGTCTTGGATAGGCTTGAGTGAGATGTTTGGGGCCATGAAGTTTCTTCCTTGCCATTCAGCTTTCTGATGATTTAGTTTTGAGATTCTGGATTGGACTTACTCCTTATCGAGAGATATTCTTAAAAAAGGTTTAGAAAACTCTCGAATCTTGGAGTCAATAGACATAAGAGCGTCGAAACGCTCTCCAGGGTACAGGATTCCAATAGATTCGGTTCCTGGAAGCGAGTCAATGTTGGTACCCCCGTCGAGTTGCATCACGGATAAACTAGTACTATGTAAGTGTGACAATTGAGCTAACTGACAAAAGTGAGAACGTCCTCTTCAGAAGGACTCAATATGTCGGCTTATATATTCTGTCACAGTAAGGTAATACTGACTCCCGCCAGAGAGCTATACCATTGTCAGTGTTATTGACGTGTGGGACGTGACATCTAGTCTTACACTAGATAAAAGCGAAAAAGCTTGGGTGTTATTAGTTGTTGTTCAGCTACAGCTCAGACTTTCGACAGTCGAGATCAACAATTTGTACAAGAAACTCTAAGCGTCCTCGAAAGATCGATGTGCAAAGACTTCGGAACACAGTCAAGAAACGTGCAGAAAATATCTTAATGAAATCTATTTTTCCTCGACAACCTCATAGCACCAGTTATCATGAATTTAATCTTACCTCACATACTAATGTCAGGAACTCAGCGACATTACTGTGGGTTCAGTATCATACGGTGCTAATAATAGTAGCTAGCATCCTACTCAAAGCTGAGAAGTACTTGTTCTCGTGTCATGAATATAAGGCTGGAAAAGAAAACCGCGGCTTACATCACACAGTCCAAGAGTGTGTCGATGGCATTTGCAGTCGTGTGGTTGATTTTCTAACTAGTACTACGACTGTTTTCACTTTGAAAGAGTCATCATCTGCAGGCTTGTCCACAGAAACGGTGCATGGTTTACTATTAATGTGGCCACTGTATTCCGCGCAAGAGGCTCCTGGAGTTTCTATAGATCAAAGAGGATTGATCAAGCGTACTCTTTGGTCTATTGGAGTGGAGGGACAAATACCAAAAGCTATGGCTCTAATACGAGTTTCCCAGATAGTTACTTGTCACTCTCTAAAGACATCTAACAGGCGGCAGAGGAAGGGCTTCAGTGGTTTGAAATCCTGACAGGAATGCTTCTGTTTGGCGCAGGGCTATTTGAAAGTCAACGACATACAGAAACGTTTCTATTTCTGTATTGACGTGAGTTTGAAGAGACAATACATGTCACCATTGATACAAAGTCCGCTTCGCCGTAAAATTCTTAAACATGTGTCATTGACTGAATGATAAGCAGTTATCACTTGGCAGGATTGTCGATTAAAATGCACTGGGAGGGACATCATACGGGAAAGCAATACGCTGGAGGATCGTGATCGTTAGCTTTATTAAATGAGCGGCTTGAGATACCGAGTCCTACATGCTGTATAAGCTTACCACTCGGCCAAGATTTAACAGTCAATTCCCCCAAAACACGGTTATATGGATACGGCATATTTGCTCTTCACGCGTATCCTGTGTCCGTACAAATATAGCAAATACGGAGCCGGTGCAAGTAGCACGGCTAAACAACCCAGAATTGTAAGCGTATAATGGGTACCGAGTTTCTTGTAGATAGGAATGCCAGCAACCGTCATTCCACCAGCCGCGAGATATCTAATCAATGCAACGAACGTGAGGGCTGAAGCTGAATAGACCTGATACGAATCAATGACATACATGTAAGCACACGTGAATATACCGTTGATGCCAAAGCCGAACAACGCAACGGCGCAGATCCCGGACCACACGCTGGTGGTTGCATAATTGGTCCATCCTAACCAGAAGAGAGAGACGGGAATCGATATTGAAGCGCCAAACATGCCATACAAGAGGCGAGTCTCAGGGTCGAAGGTGCGATCCTTGAAACGGCGAGTCCGTCGTAAAGTTATTCGATAAACGATAGGCACTAGGACGAAATTCATCCACGTGCCTACAAACATGGCGATGAATATAATGTTCGCTAAGCCTTGTTCTAGTCCATACGTCGACTCAAAGAGGTAAGGCCAGCCGACGAGGAACGTGAATAGTACAATATAGACTACCGTCAGGTAAACTGTCATGATCAAAATGATAGGCTCTGTCAACATGAGGAATGGCCTCGTCATGCTGACTTTGAGACGGCTGAACAAAGTGGCAGGGATAATCTCATGATCACACGCAAAACGAGTGTCTCCAGTGATCCTACGGTAGTGCTCAGCCTTCCATTGCAAAAGCAGTGGTCCATATGTCTCAGGCATAAAACACAGGATCAACATAAGGACAGCCGCGGAAGCGATCAACATCGACCACTCTGTCCATCGCCACGTAGCCGTAGAAGATGGCCCAATGTAAGCACCCATGACTGCACCAAGCATCGGTCCGCCAAAAGACGTGATAGAGTAGACTGGGAAGGCCCATGTTTTCTCGACGCTATCGAACATGTCTGCGATGGATCCTCCTGAGCAGACCAGAGGCGTGGACGCGGAGCAGCCGGCCAGAAATCGGAATATGGCCTGTGCCGCGAAGTTGGGAGCCAGACCAGATGCCGTAATCCAGATCATATACACTACCAACGAGACAGAGTACACCGCATTCCTTCCGAATGTCTCAGAGAATGGTCCGGCTATGAGTGAACCGAGACCCATTCCTGCCAAATAGAGACCTGCAAAAACTTGTTAGTTATAATTCGAAAGTAGCACTCCGTAAGGATCAAGGCAAACCCGTGGCGAGAGACTCTGCAGTCTCGCTGACATTGAGATCAGCGGCAGCTTGTGGAAGCACGGTCGCGTCAATACCAGATGCTGCGGTAAGAAAAAGCCCAATCATAGAGATTTGGAGTGTTGCTCCTATGCGCCTGGCAATTGGCCAATGACGAGGGTTCAGAGGGTCGCTTGGACTTTCCCAGTGAACGACAAAGACCTGATCTCCATGCCCTTCATAGCTACGCCTATCTCGAACATGGATACCTGTGAGCACGCGCCCTAATGCAGTTCGTTCGGAATGATGCGTTTGTGCCGTACTAATCCTCTGTACGGTTGCACCGAGAACTGTTGGCTCTTGCGCAATGCCATCATATGGGTCGCCTTCAGAAAGAGTCTCGGGATCCTCGTGAGGCTCGTTCACCCACATAGTACTGGTTGTAGTCTGATGCACATCGTTTATAGGTTCTTCGGCGAGTCGTGGGTTTGCGTTCAAGACAACCTCTTCACCTGGAGAAATGTCATTGGCCTTGCTCTTCAAAAGATTGGGTCTTGCCATTTCCATGCTCCGGTCAATCTGTGCTTGGGCTGCTTGGCCTGCACGTCTGCGTTGCAATATGGACTGCATCGTTGGAACAAGGATCAAGGCTCTTAGTTGATGAGTATAGCAGGGGCTGGCTTACGGGGTAAATTCTCTCTGTGCCTGGACAGAAAGTGTGCATGGAAGTGCTAAATGACAATGTCCTTGAAAGGAACGCAGAGTGTTTAAATCCTAGAAATGCTCACCTCTTCTCGGTCTCCGAGAGTGTGGCCGAGGAGCGGGTCTTGGAATGATTCACAAAGCGGATCCTAGACGTCCTTTAGCGGCCTGCATCCGGAACGGCAAGATTGGAGGTGCTGTGCCGTACCGTGTGTTCGGTAATGATTGAATCCAGCAAGATGGGTTTCTTAATACTATCCAAGAATACAAAGACCTTCGTATGCAACTCTGTGTTTTAGAGTATGAGATTGAATGACTTCGAGACTAAATATTATAATAAGGAAGGACTACCACTAGAACAGATTTTGCCTCTATTGTCAGGAGTATCTCAATTAAACCCCATTTTCACAGATCTAATCCCAGTCTAATCAACAGTATTTTCTGAACTCTTCACGTCTTAGTTTGGAACTCCTCAATGACGCTCATCGGTGGGCTATACTCGCCAACACCTGTAAAGGGCAGATCAAGGCCAAATCCCGACGGTCCGCCAACCCTCAAACCTTTTTCTGTTTTCCATAACGGGTGAGATGAGAAAGCCACTACGCTCACGCGCAGTCCGTATCTAAGTTCCTGGGAGCCTATAGCTTCCCCATCTTGTCCCAATATCGAAATCAGATCGGGAACCGTACAAACTAGTTCCCCAGTCTCCACTCCATTGGCGTCAGCCCATGCTGCATAAAGATACTCGTTCTGGAAAGGAATGATCATATGACGTCCATCTTTGCCAGAGCCGCCAGAGTGGATTGGCCCATCTTGTTCGTCATCCGCAGATGGAGCAAGGATGACACTCCCCATGGTGTAGCCACCACTGACATCTCGACGTACATCGATAATCTTTCCCGTGAACAAAAGTTTGCCTCTTGTTGTTGTGAACTAGCGAATGAGGGAGTCAGATTCGCAACTCCTCGTTGTCCTTGATAACTTACAATGGCATCAATCAAGTTCGCCTTGCTCTTCCTTGCCAGGTGGACAGCGCGTCCAAGATACCAAGCCTGAGAAATGGTATTTGGTACGGCATATTCCCTGACGACATCGCCATTTAGAGGCTTGGCACAGACTGCGCATCCAAGTCCAAGCTCTACAGCAGTTGTCCGAAGCAGCCTTTCCACACGGATTGGAGACTCGGCGTTCTAGAAGCTATTAGCCTAATCTCCTTCGATTCGAGTGCTTTACCTACCATGATCACGGACACATTGCCCTTGGCATCGGCCAAGGCACATGGCGTGATTGGGTTGCCATATACATAGAGTGTAGCTAATCAATAGCTCGTTAGCGAGGAAAAACACAATGTGGTGATGCGTCCTCACCGTGGTACATTGTCGGATATGCTCTTCCCATCGCATCTCCGTCGATAACTGGAATATCGTATTTTACACCGGTTGGAAACGCACTCATCCCATTACCTCCTCCACTATAATGTTGTCAGTACATTTGATGCAAAGGGAGGTGATATATTCTTGCATTTCATCCGTGAGCACCGCATTGAATGTGCTCATACCAAGCATGTTCTTTAACGTATCAATGCCCGTACTTATCTCGTCACCAGACCCAACACGCTCGTTGATGACACTCGGAGCTCCGTACCAAGAGCCAAAGCAGACGATATCCGAGTCCTTTAGCGACTTGGGCGATATCACACGCATCTTGCCTTTGCCTCCAGAACGTAGGATCCGGAGACCTTGGAGCAACTCATGATACGAGGGTCCGCCACCTCCTGTACCTAGAATTCCTGTTCCGACGGATATTAACTCCAAGTCAACCTCTGAGATATACCATACGCCATCGCGTACTTCAGGTCTATATGTAGCAAGATCCACGTGCATGGCTGGCTTCATTGTCGGCTCTGCAGCATCAGGCACATGCATTTTCGTGCCCTCTGTCTCGGGTTCCTCGATGGATTCTACGTCCGGCTGTGTTGTCTGGGAGACGCCGATACACAAAGTCTCAGGTACGGCCAGACGACCAACAGCCTTGATTATAATTCGCGTGGCTCTGTTGTGTGTGTATTGCAGAGAAATCTTCTCAATGGCAACAATTTTAACATCGTCACCTGAAGCTCCCGCATCAACGGCAGCTTTGATGGCTTTCTCGCTAGCTGCTGCGAGAACTGCCTTCTCATTTTTCCCGTCCATGATCTCAATGATATCAACTTCCCCCGACACTTTGGCAATAGCAGCACCTACTGCATTTGCTGCGCCGAAGTGAATTGGTTTGGTACACTTGGCAACATTGCTAAGGTCTTCAGTGACGAGTAGGGAGCCGCCTCCAACTAATAAAACGTGTACGGGTGCCGACGAGACCTTCATTTTTTCGATTATCGACTCCAGCATCTTCTTAATTTTTTCTTGAGCCACTTTGACTGTGGCTTTTGGGACTGATGATACCCTTTGCGGATCGCCTAACTGTGCTTTTCCGGAGGCAACAACAACGTCACTGGTAGTAAGCACTGATCCCCCGAAGACCATGGCTTGTTGCGTTAGATAGTGGCCTACCGAATCTGGGCCTACTGTGACATTTCCAGTCGTATCCGTCATCACTTTACTTCCTCCCCCAAGACCAATCGACATGACTTCAGGCATAGAAAATGCT
The DNA here is from genome assembly GCF_000392275.1 of Phaeoacremonium minimum UCRPA7. Taxonomy (NCBI): domain Eukaryota; kingdom Fungi; phylum Ascomycota; class Sordariomycetes; order Togniniales; family Togniniaceae; genus Phaeoacremonium; species Phaeoacremonium minimum. The sequence continues at coordinate 78,032 of NW_006921456.1, read as the reverse complement.
GTTCGAACACCGCCGACTTCGACAAAGTTTGGAGCTTGCCGTGGGAAGCCTGACGAAAGGAGAGCACATACATCTGTTGTAGTGCCACCAATGTCAACCACAAGGACTTGGTGCCTTTCAGAATTATTTGAACCATCAGCAGCATCATCTAGGCTGAGGCTTTTGGGCTTGTCTAGTCCGGCTAGGAATGCCGCGCCGGTCATGCTGTTGGTCGGTCCACTAGCGAATGTCTTGATGGGAAATTCTGCTGCAGAGTCTGCATCTATGAGTGTGCCATCGTTTTGTGATAAGTAAAGCGGACAGCTCAATTGTAGGCGCCGCATAGCCGCTTTGAAACCATTGATAGTTTTTCTTGCCGTTGCTAAGATAGCTGCGTTGAGAATCGTTGCGTTCTCTCTTTCCAGTAGCCCCGGAGGACCGACTCCTGAACTGCAAACAATATCCAGGCTAGGGTCCAGAGCTAACATCTGACGCTTGCACTCTTCTTCATGGATTCCTTGATGATCCAGAGGCGAAAAGACCCCAACAAGTGCAACTGCCTTCACACCAGCGGCACGAATCGAGCCGACACATTCTGCAATCTGCGCTTGATCGAGTGGCATAATCTCCCGCCCGTCAATCTCTAATCCTCCATCCAGATAATAGGTTCCGCCGTCCATAATCCGGCGCAATCCCACTGGAAAGTCAGAGAATGGCGGGATCTGTCGCGTGAACGGCCCACACAGACGCACGACGGCGACTTGACTGAGACGACGAGAATCGGCTTCCACAAGTGCATTCACAAAGTGTGTTGTGCCTATAGTGACACTCAAGACACCAGACTTGACATCGGGGATGAACACACTACATCGCTTGAGAACTATGTCGATAGCTTGAGTAATACCACTTGTGATGTCAGGCGTTGTGGACGATTTGCAAGAGGCGAGGACGGCACGCTCTGGGGTATCGAGGGTGATGTCCAATATGGCGGCATCTGTGTTGGTGCCACCAACATCAACTCCTATGCGATACATGATCGAGCTCTGATCAATCTGTGGCGAGCGATGTCTCGTGGCTCGCAGTTGCAGGGTGTAATGGCCGGGAGCTTGCTTTCTGTTGATGTGATCGGATGCTCTTGAGGTTCGTGGACTGATTCAACAAAATCCCTCTGCGCATTACGCGTTGCCGGCCGGTTCACATCGCGATAGCCTTGGTCGAAGGGCTAGAACACCAAATGCAATTCCCCGCTTGAGACGCTAAGTGAGGCTTTACATAGTGAACATTGGTGGTTACGAATTCATTTCAGGTCATCGCTTAGGAAGCGTCCGCTTCGCTGACGTGCTCGTCTATTATGTTATCTTCGCAGGGGCTTAACGAGAAACCTCACGATAAGAGTCACGCTGCTACTAAATTCGCGACAAATGCCCCCCCGGAACCGCGACACCGATGTGGCTAGCCGCGCCTCCTAGTCAGTGATAAGCAATTGGGTCCTTGCCGAGTTTGGGCTGCGACATCCACCCTACCGGCAAATCTCTGGCAGAAAGCCAGGCACTGCCGGAGTCCTCCGTAATTCTGGGCCTGCCAGTAGTTCTTATCGCGATCAACAGGCGCCTAGGAGGCCTAGCCTCGGGCAATCTTCTAGCACATATATCCATCCATAGTCGCGACCGACTTACACCATCGGACCATCTTTTTCCTCCCATGAATGGTCATCTGAGCATTCTGCTGTAGGAAAGTCAAGATGACATCTTGGGTCAAGAAGCTCGAGGTGCCGCACGTTAGTCGCCTTGACCGATGGATTGTAAGCTGTCACCTCCCGACGCCAATTCGATTGTCCAGCTCACTGATGTGGATATAGAACTATGACATTCGGCCGATCGAGCCAGGGAGGCGGACATGGGGCTATGTGTCTTTCAACAACTACTGTGAGAAGTTTGATGTATTCCGTATATTTTCGCAGCTGACCTCTACCGTATAGGGCTATTGATCAACACCAATATCTCAACGTACCTCACCGGAAGTGCGCTCATCCCGCTCGGGCTGACATGGTGGCAAGCTCTCATCTGTATGTCTGCCTCCTGATATGTCGAGACCAGGCTGACTGTTGAGCCAGGCATTATCCTTGGAAACCTGCTCGCAATGCTCTTTGTCATCCTCAACTCTTTGCCTGGTGCATATTATAATAGTCAGTGCCACAGGAGCTCGTCCATTCTCTAAGTGTGTCAACTCACTTTTTGTTGTAGTCGGTTTCCCTGTTGTTAATCGAATGATATGGGGAATGTGGGGATCACAGTTTGTCATTTGGAATCGTATTTTTCTTTCACTGGGTAAGTACACATTCCTGCAGATAATGGACACGATCTAACATCTCACAGTTTGGTAAGTCGTATTTATAGAGGCAGCGACTTTGACCATTCTCCTAATCTTGACGAATAGGTACGGCTTCACCGCCTGGATTGGCGGAGAGTGTGTATATGTGATGCTGCAATCTTGGGATCCAAAGCTCGAAGATCACATCCCCAATCACATGCCGGCAGACACAGGCATGACCACGGCGCAATTCGTTGCTTACATTGTCTTCTCCGTCATCAGCCTGCCTGTCATCTGGATTCGACCTCACAAACTTCAGAAGTTTTTCTACTTTGCGAGTTCTGTGACCATCATCTTCTTCCTTGTCCTCCTAATCTGGGCACTTGCTACGATGGGTTCTGCAGGATTCGGTGATACTATTAGAAATTCAACAGATATCAGTCAAACTGGCGGTCCAGACAGTGTCGCATGGCTCATGGTCTACGGGATTGTTTCAACTATCGGATCAATCGCTGCCGGTATCCTGAATCAGAATGACTATGCCCGATTTGCTACAGCGCCGAGGCATGCAGTCGTCGGTCAAGCTGTGCCTTTTCCTATATACGGAATTCTATGTTCCATGATCGGAATTCTCGTTACAGCAGCGACCCAGAAACGCTTGGGCGGCGAAGCAGTGTGGAACCCCGCTCTTGTGTTCTCGCAGCTCATTGCACAAGACCCAAGTCCGGGAACTCGCGCCGGTGCTTTCTTTGCTGGACTGGCGTTGGTGATCTCTCAAATTGGTGTCAACGTTCCAGGAAATGCGCTCAGTGGAGGATTTGACCTTGCTGCTACATTCCCGCGATACATTAACATCAGACGTGGCGCATACATCACTGCGGTCCTAAGTGTGGTCGTAAACCCGTGGAAGTTAGTCAATACGGCGACGACATTCTTGACCGTGTTGTCATCTTACTCAATTTTCCTGGGGCCAATGACCGGTTTGATGGTTGCGAGCTACCTCGTAGTCAACTCAAGGAAGGTCAACATTGATGACCTCTATCACGGCGATCGATCCAGTATCTACTGGTTTACGGCCGGTATCAATTGGCGAGCGGCTGTTGCGGTATGTATGGCCTAACCCTTCATGATGACTACGCTAACAGTTTATGTGTAGTGGATTGTTGGCTTCGCACCATTGATGTCTGGCTTTATAGCAGCGGTCAACACTTCAGCTGTTGTATCCTCCGGCGCAACAGAGCTTTATTATCTCAGCTATCTTTACGGTTTCTGCGCGAGTGGTCTTGTTTTCGTTGCTCTTCACAAAATATTCCCGGCACGTTCTTTGGACAATTTCGTCAAGAACGGCGTGTCTGCCGAAGAAACGAGACATTATTACAGGACAAAGTGGGACAATATAGGCTACGAGAACCAGGGGCCCATGGGTGATAACAAGATAGACGAAACCATCACGGTGAATGATGCCAGTGCCGTCGATCGAGTCTAGCCTGAGCTTTTCTCGACACGCTAAGACTTTGTTAGCGCTTGATTCAAAGGCTCGGGTTTGTCTTGAAGGCGTTGCTGGATGGAGACCGGCTTGGGCTTCCAAAGCCTGATGATGCGCACTTGATCATACCTGCAAAAGGCTCGTAGTAATGCTGCAATCTCTGTGTCAGACTGGATATCCACGCCGTCTAGCATTGGATTGACAATATTCCCACTTGCGGCAGAGGCGGATGCTTATTATATTTATCAGTTATAATAATAAACTTCAGTGACTCTTAATAATCAGGAAACTGAAAATGCAGCGAGATTGCAATTTGAATAGTGTTCTTAACTGGCGCTGCGCCTAATGTTTTCGATGAGTTGATACTGATCAGGGTGATATAGTGTAAGGCACAGACAAGGTCGAGAAGCACAAGGGCGAAGTCCCTAAAAACGTCATGGTCACCGTCTGTGGGTAAACACCGTCTGTGGGTAAACCCAATCGGAAATTCAGATCTTCTGGGAAACGCCGCTTGTCTTGGCCACCTTGGCACAACGGTTAACCCCAGACTTGGCAAGCTTGGCTGCACTAGACCATTCTTGACAATGGTCTCAGTACTTGAGGTCGGAAATGTCCCGGAACTTGGGTTTTCAGGCCAATGCTGTGAATCGCTTCGCTCTTCTGCTAGTGAGCGGGGCGGAGGATGCGCGTACGCAGTCTGGAAAGCGACAGCGTCGGGAAGATCCCGTGGGTAACAACCGACGAGAGGAGTCCTGTCATTCGCTTTGAAATACAGCATCCCTCGCTTCTTAACACTTGCGGCAGGAGTTCTTGTCTATGCTCAATTTCTGGGGAATCACACTCTCAAGCGGCAAAGATGGCAGACCAGCACGTCCGGACGGAAGTAGACGAGAAGGTCGAGCTCAATGAGACCGAACTTGTGCACATGAATAACGAGATAATCGATCATGATCGCAGCACTTTTCTCCCATTGCCCTCAAACGACCCAAAAGATCCTCTGAATTGGCCCATGACTTTGAAGGTAAACTCTTGTCTCCTTGTCTCCATCTGGCAGAGCTAAGGTTAACTGAAACCTTGCAGGTTGGTGTCCTTATCCAAGTTTGTTTGCTTGCGGCGCTAGGGACGTTGAATACGTCTATCATCAACCCGGCATACACACCCCTAGCCAAGGAATTCGACATCACCACGGTTAGAGCATCATACCAAACGACAGTTGTGATAGCCCTCAATGGTGTCGGACCATTCCTTTGGATCCCGCTGGCGAATGTTTACGGTCGTCGACCAATATACATCTTCACGACGCTGCTTGGATTTGCCTCGGCATTGGGATCCGCATACGCCAGAAACTATGGCCAACTTTTGGGCGCACGGGTCTTCAACGGCTTTTTCCCAGCCGCTATGGCACTAGGTCCATCGACGATCGTTGATCTGTTCTTCTTCCACCAACGCGGCCGTGCCATGGGTGGTTTTACTGTCGTCATGACCACGGGTGCGCATATTGCCCCTATCATCGGTGGTCTAATTGGACAATATCTTGGATGGCGCTGGACATTTAAGTTTGCCGCAATACTTGATGGTGTAATGTTTCTTATCATCTTGATTGCTCTGCCAGAGACGCTCTACATCCGCGATTCTACCAACCTCACCCGCACCGTCGAGGAACGCGAGGTCCAGCTTGGTGCCAAAACCTATTTGACCCGCCTCAAGCCTTACACACGATTCCCGGACCTGAAGCTCCACTTGAACGATTTCGTCTGGCCAGCGTTGAGAATGGCCAAATACCCTTCAGTCTTATTCCCAGCCATCTACTATTCCGCACAGTATGGCTTCGGCTCTATTCTTCCTGCCGTCACGGTCGCAACAATCTTCCGCGAGAGATTTAACTGGGACACTCTCGAGATCGGCCTGGCATATGGAGGTGCTCTTACCATCGGCGGTGTGCTAGGAGAACTTGTATCGGGCGTGGTTCTTGACACCATTGTACGGCGGGCGCGACACCGTCTTGGCGGCCAGAATCCTGAACCAGAAGCTCGTCTTCAAGGCATCTGGAGTGGTGCCGTACTCCTCCCAGCGGGACTTTTGATCTACGGCTTCACTCTGCAATATCGTGTTCACTGGTTTGTGCCATTGTTTGGCATGGGCTTGGCAGTGTTTGGATTGCAGCCCGTTGCGACAACCTGCTACACTTACAGTGTTGATAGTTATAGAGAGCAGGGTGGAGAGGTGGCAGCACTGTTCAATTTCATCCGTCAGGTTTTTGGTATGACGTATGCTTTCTACGTAGTTTTGTTGTGTGAGAAGATTGGTTATCAGTTTGCATTTTTGTTATTTATGATATGGGGAAGCATTCTTGCCTTCATTCCCATAGTAGTGTTGATGCGGAAGGGGAAGGCAACTCGTGAGCACCTTGCCTGTAGGGAGTCTTCTGGATACTAGTCCCAGGAGTAGACCTCATACCTCCGGAATCACTAATATAGCAAAACGGGTTAATGAGAAAATTGGGCGACCATCTACCATTTAATCACTGCTTATAGCTCGCTATCTAATTTCGACGTCTACATATTATTGTCTCGCAAACTTCTTATCCAGAGAATCCACTGACTCATATTTGGAGTTAAGGGCACCCCAATCTGCTTGACTTGATTGCAGGAAAGCTGGTAGACCGAATGCCAAGTTTAGCGTAAGCCTGCCAGAAAGTAGGAGGCCGTATATCAAGCTTTTTAGACGGATCCCTTTACGGACGAAGCTTATCTTTCCCTACTTTTTAGCTCGTCGACAATACTTGGGTCAATTGTTTTAATAAAGTCCCTGATGTCTGTAGCGAGCACAGATGGTCTTTCTACAGAAGGGAAATGGCCTCCAAGTTGATGTTCCTTCCAGAACACAATGTTTTCGGCAACTCTACACTCAGCCCACCAACGAGGGCAGTAACAGGCATCTTATCTCATGTTAGAATGATGCGTCCTCAGGGTGAATCCCGCAAGTCTTGATCGACTGACCTTTGGGGAAGATTGAGGCACCAAATGCCACATCTTTGCCGATAATCTTATAAAATAGCGCTGTCATCAGGGATTGATCACCTCCATTATTTGGAGACCATTTGTATACTTCCCCATGGCCAGGGCTGCCATTGAGTATGTACGGCTGTACCATTTAACAGTCAGCTCTTGATCTCTTGCAAAGACGCTCTCTTTCAATTACTGACCATTGCCCAAGTGATGACCTCTTCATTTTCCCATTCAAAATCATCATCAACAAGGAATTGAATCTTCTCCCTCAACCAACACATCATTCCAAAAGGTGAGTCGGTAAGACCATAAGAAAGTGTTTGTGGTTTAGTGCCTTGGATTGCGTTATATCCACTCTCGTTGTCCATCCACCACTTCATGCGCTTTAGCATTTTCTGACCATACTCGTTGATGCCATACCCGGTGGTATATGCTAGAATTAGCCTCGCAAAGGCTAATGGATGGCGCAGCGGACTCGGTGGAGCAGCAACTACCATGTTGAGATGGATTGCTCGACAGTTTTCTGGATGATTGATTGGAATTATCCGGCCGATCATGGAACCCCAATCACCTCCTTGGACAATATACTTCGTATAGTCCAGTGCCATCATGAGTTTGTGAACAATTTCGGCAATGTCCATAGGGCTGCATGGTTTTGATGGGTAGGATGACAAGCCATAACCTGGCAGAGAGGGGGCAATAACGTGAAAAGCCGGGTCATCAATTGATGGCGGATTTGTGAGGTGCTTAACGAGGGGGCGGACCTCTAGAAAGCTGCCAGGCCAGCCGTGAAGAAACAGTAACGGTAAAGCATCCTTTCTATAGGATCGGTTGTGAACAAAGTGGATGGATAGTTCTTCGCCGTTGTGATTGATGGGGATGGCGAATTGTGTGAGGTCGTCATTGATTTCCTTTTCTATGCGCCTCCAATCATATTCATTAGCCCAATACTTTTGGAGTTCTCGAGCATAATCCGCGGGCAGTCCCCATGACTTCCAGATCTCTTCTGTGGGTAAGCTTTTGCCTGGCGGTATTCTGGTTGTCGTTATTCGTTCGCGAATCCACTTCAAATGGTCGTCAGGCACCGCAATCGTGTAGGGCTTAGCTTGGGCCATATCCCCATCAGCGCGAACGTTAAAGGCGTGAACACATCGCAGACTGGGTCAAGCGAGAACGTGGTGCTTTAGAATTGCGACATTGGCCTTTATATTCTAGTTGAGGCGACGTCATTCCCTGGGAATGGAAGCGTGTTCTGGGCAACGCCCGCCGTTGTGGCGCCGCAAGAGAAACAGAGTCCTAACCTAGTAGGGGACCGCCATGCGCTACACCTATCAAAATCCGGCCAAGGTGGAGCGACAAGAAATGAACATCGATTGTCAGCCTTAAGCTTGATTTGGTTAAGGTGCGCTTTAGTTATCTCCTTCGGTACCTGGGCAGCCGTGGGCTGCGTGGCGCATGCGGCGAGCCAAAGCTCTCCTTGCCATCTGTCTCACCGCACTTTCCCAGATGCCAATTGAGACCCATTTTTATTAGCTTCGAGAGGAGCCGATGCCTTTGCAAGCTCAGCTTTGTCAGACCGTGTAGCAGTGATAGAGAAAGGCAAGTACGTTGGAGCAGGCCCGGAAAGAACAGCAGAAACACTAATACAAAGGATCAGTAAATCGCGCATCGGGCACCAGTTTCGGTTTAGATCTGTTAGTGAGTGTCTGTGATCTTCTAAAACGCGACTACAGCGTAATGACTCGTACCCAGTTTACTACTCCCAATCGGGCTCGATCAGCCGCTTGCCCAATCAAAGTCGACTTACTCTCTACTAGTGGATTCATCGGTGACTTCTCCAAATCTGTTGAGTTATCAGGGCGAATTAGTTCGGCACACTTCGTAGATAACATATAATTACCTTCATACCAAGAATGAAGACGCAATCAACATGGTGGGAGCTCCAACTAGTCGCGGTTGCGATGAGTGCCGTCAGATAAAGAAGAAGGTGATGATTTGACTTGCAAAAACAGCATTCGCACGTTCTCTAACTTCACAGTAGTGCGACCTGTCTAAACCGTCTTGCTCAAGATGCTCACGACTGGGCATTGTGTGCATTGGAAATGGCCAACAGCGGTATTTATTTAAGCAGCAAAAGGCTAGAGTCTCTACTTCACAAAGCAAGTCTCGGAAACCTGGACAGAATTTGCAAGCTCCTACCATGAATCCGGGTTATGAACTATGCAGATTTCCTCGCAGTGAGATTCTAGCAATCGCTGATGCATTGATTTCTATTCTTCAAGTCAAAGATCAAAGATATAACCTGAGTTTCTATGGCAATTTCTTTCATGATATCCCTAAGCGGCTAGGGTATAATTTAGCTTTAGACACATCTGTCAAAGCCATCATTACAGCCCTTCCATTCCATCACACTCGTGTCCTACCAGCTGGAGCACTGGCCCATTATGTGGATTCGTTGAAAGCAACCCGAATTACGCTGAATGATTCCGTGAAGGGAAGAACGTCTGATACATTATGCGCCATGTATTTAGTCTTGGTATGCAGTGTAAGGGAAACCTCCGGCCTCCTGTTACGGGATGAATACTGACACCAATTATTTCCCTGTAGATTTGGTTGGGAAACACTAGCGATCACATTGTAGGCCATGGCAAAGCCATGGCTCACCTTTTAAAGCTCACATCCTCTCAATGTTGGAAAAGCGGGTTTGAAGGAGAACTTCTTCTTGCCTTACGCGTACCTTTAGTATGGTCCCTTCAGGAAATCGAAAGTCAGAAACCAGGCTAAACCATCACTAGGTCATTGAAAAAGTGTTCAATCCCAATATCTCACTTGGCCCCTGGTTCTGGGAGCCCGCAGACTATCTCATCGAAAATCTGCCGGCGCCCTGCCACAGTAGTTTTGGTTTGGAAACCTTGAAGCCTAGCAAGCTGGCCTGGTACCCTTATTTCTTGTGGCATCCCGAGGAACATCTCCCCAAAATTCGCGGTGCGTACAGGCATTTGCAAGTTGACCAATCGACCTTGAGACAGCAACTGTGTGGCGCTAGGGAAATGGTGCTTAATCCCGTTCAATCTCTAGAATCGTTAGAGTTTGCAATACGGCTATTTTCTCTTTGCCAAATATGCTACGGCATGCTTCTCACGGTTGCCTTGAGTCTCAACTCATGGCTTCGTGCAGCAGATCCTGACGATACTAACCTGTTGCATCAGTTAGCTCTATTTCAACAAGAGGTTGTAAACCTGGCAAAACAAGCCTCTAATTACCGGCCAATAGGTGCTAGTCATATCACAATGTCCCTCATCTCGGCGTGGGCGACAACAGATGAGCTCTCTCGACATGAGGAGATCACAATGCTATTGACAGAATATCAACAAGACTTCTCTGGAGCAGAGTGGAAGGACGTTGCTCGTTGGCTCATGAACCGTTTTGCAGTTGGGCGAGCAAATATTGAGGCAGTCAAACGAGCGCATGATAGACGCTTCATAATTGATGATCCCAAAGGTCTGGGCGGCCGTCGATCTTTGCAAAATGGAATGTGTTGCATTTTGTAAATTAGTTGAATCCAATTCTGACAGGGCTGAGATGAAAACCCTTTCTGGCCTTGACAACAAGCACATAAGTCATTAAACAGAGCCTGGTCCTCAGACTTTCTATAGCCGTCTAACTGTGATCCTCAGGCCCTTACTATTCATCTTATTTTGAATCTCGACGGATCTACCCTTCGGAGCCGACAATGTGAATTCGGGAGTATCTAGATCCGCTTCGACTTTCCACTCAGTCCCGGTCATCTCCCCGACCCGCTTCCACAAGTCCACCCAGCTCTGTACGTTATGTCGAAAATGCTTTCGACCGCTGGTCTCACCTGATCCGGAGAACCCTCCTGCGTTTTCGCTACCCGACTGACGCCCAATCAGGAGTGAACCAGGCTGTGGGATGAGTAGCTGGACTATTCTGGAGGCCACTTTTTCTTGCGTCTCAAGACGGAAAAGATGGAGTATCGCACCGGCGTAAACAATGTTCATTTGTGCATTCAGACGAGTGAGTTCCGATTGCTCGTCGAAAATATCAGCTGCCACGAATGTACTTTGTAGCCGGCCTTTGTCCTTGAAAAGTTCGTAACCGATAGAAAAAAAGGCGCCATAGAGATCCGAGTCATATGTATTAGCAGAAGGTGCGCCGTCAAACACTAATTTCCGAATCTCTTGACTTAGACAGCAACCTAAATCCAAAAAACTTCTCGCCGTGTCTGACTCGCTCTAGCACTTCTTGATATATGTTCATTGTAGCCATGCTCAGGTCGAGGAATTGAAACATTCCAGTGCATGGATAAGGACGCTATTGACTGTCAGCTTTTTTCCTTTTGACATCCAATGCCTTGTTTGATTATCTTACCACGTTGAAGGCTTTTCTTCTCTATTCCGATATTAGCAAGATTGACGGGGAATAGTCACACAGACTTACAATTGCTTCAAAATGATCATCGATCTCATCCTCGGGATTCCGCTGTATTTATTCAACAGCTCTCTACTAGAACTTCCGAGTGTTGACGTGTTAAGATTGTAAAACTCAATCCTTCGCGGGTTGGCTGCATTTGAGGAGTTGTTGACGCTAGACATGTTGAGCGATAGATCAAGGTCTCCAGAAATGTACTAACAAACTCCCCTAGTTCACGCCTTATCGCACAATTGCATTAGTGAGGGTTTATTGAGTAAAACTGAAACTGATCGATACGTCTTCCATATATATATATGGACCGATCGATCAGGCTGCTGCCGCATCTTTGAGCAAACATGAGTTAAAGCTCCAAGCGTCATCCAACTAGTACATATTCTGCGTCTAGCTCTGATAAGCACCTGCCATGCTCAATACTCGAACCGAATCTAAACGGAGAGTGAACAAATACAAGAACAATACAACGCCATGTTCCGTACTTTGTATTCACAGTCCAGCGCTCCCTATATCGATGCTTCTGCGTCGAGGGAATGGCTCATGGAATCCTTACTAGTAGTAGTTGTCTGGACTCGATCTCTAACTGCTATGAGAATAGGTTTCAAATAGACTTTCACGGCACACTCGTATAGATTTGCTACCTACAGCCGAAAGCGGAGATTCCGAGTTTGACGTGGCAACAGCAGTCTTAAATGAATGCAACTATCTTCCCTCCCAATACACTTTGGAGTACTGAAATAGTGCAAGCAACTCGCGATCATTGAAAATGCTGATCCGAAGGTCAGAGGGGACCATACGATCTCTCCAGCTAGCTTTCGCCGCGTTTTGAGCTTCCCCCGTTATCTCGGTGACCAGGAAAGACACAAATCTGTTCAGGCCGGTAATACAATGTTCGTCGAGAGCTACGCGCGAGGAGAAATCGTCGTCACCATCATCACGGCAATTGTCTGTTTCGAACCGAGAAGTCAGGAAAGCCCGGATCCGAGTATCCACAGCCTCACGATCGTAACCACATTCAATGGGGGGGGTCGGTACTTGCATTGATAAAATGCCTCTGGAGGTAGTAACCCAAATTCCTCGGGTACACAGTTTCTGAGTAGTTGGGAAATATTGCCGTCGCAGCTTGGCTTAGAATACTGGAGGAGCAGTGTGGGAGGACAAATCGCTCCAAATATGTCATGATAATCTCATTGAGTAAGTCCGTCACGCGTCCCATCTCCTGTTCAGCAATCCCTATGGCGTGAGTATACATACGTAGTGCGTCAATATCGGACGAGCGAAACAGATGAGCAGTTAAATCGTATGGCCCCAACCACTGATCCCGCGGCGGTGGCTGGTAGCCGTACGCCTCTGAGACGGGAAATGGAGGCGGGCGTGTCAATTCCTTTAATATTTTGACACCAGAGAAGTTGTACCCTTCATGGAGCCGACGCTCAAACCGTTCTTCGTGAGTTTCCTCCTTGCGTAGTGTATCCTTAAGCCCGAGAAAAGCCGTCTGGGTGAAACATGTGTGGCCCGCGAAGAAAATAAACGATTGCGCATGGACTTTAGCGTCATCAAACCCAAATCGAGCAAATATGTACTCAGATCGAGGGATGTACATCCACACTCCCCCCTCTGAAGCTGTTCTGTCTCTTGCTGGGTGATCTTTCCAACTGTTCACTTCATCTATGGCATGGGCACGGTCGACGATGCCCGCTGTGAGAAAAGTCTCGTTCTCATCCGGATATAAGTCTCTTCCCCGATGATCTTGCCAACCCCAATCGTAGCGATTAATGACTAGTACACCCGCAGCCACCGTATCATCATCATTGAGAGTACTTCCACAGTCTTCCTCGTAGGGTGAGCCAGACACGCGGAGAATCATGTCAATCTCGTTCTTTGGGTTGACCGCCTCATGACAAACGAACCACCCAGACACTTCATTCTTATCGCTCTTCATGTTGATGAGCTGAAAGACATTCCACACTCCATTTCTTGCTGAAATGTTGTGGTCGTATTGGTGCTTCTTGATTGTTCCGGAGACGCGGGGCTTCACAACAATAGGAAATGTTGTTAGGGGTGCTGACTTCGCGCCATGCCAGATATTATGAAGCGATCCATAGCAAATATTATGCGATTTCACTTTGAATTGGCAGTGCCGCCGTGGGGAAGAAGCAGATGATGAAAATGGAGAATCATCAATCCTAGGGATCTCGATGTTGTCGCTTGCTGTCCCGGCCCCGTCCGCTTTAGGCTGTGTTGCACTGTCTGCCATGATTTGTGCTAATATGTAAATATACTGGAAAGCGCAGGTTTGGTGATCCAAAATTGTTACCAGAGAGAATATTATGGGGACGGGGAGTACATGAGTCGATTGATTTGAAGAAGCTATGAACTCGTTCTTGTGAAGAAGTTGCCTGCTCGATCTGCTGCCTGTTATGTTGGAAGTCGTTCTGGTGTAGTGTGGCATGCGGTTTCAACTTTAGGCCGATCTGACATGGTTTTTTGGTAGGGTGGACAGGGTTTCACAAGAGACTTCGGCTATCACTAAACAACGTTGGAACTAGATGCTAACGAAGTACGCCACACGCGATCACTAGCGATGAGGAGGCATCTAGGTCAAAACAGCTGAGCTAACACTGATTGAACTGGCGTTGTGGATTGTCAATCGAGCTCTTGTCACTCACGCGCGATACACTAAATATATCAGGACGAAATTCTATCAGGTTAATTTAACTACCCATCCCTATATTACGTGGAGGTGGAGCATGACTATAGCAGAATGCTACCCCTCTATACCCCCCACGTTTGCCTGAAATCAACCCCAAAAATCACACCCACACACACTACACATTCAACCGGCAGCATTCTGCGGAGACGCGGAACATGGTTCTTGCCCATAGAGCAATGACAACAGCATACGCTCTACCCAATAATCATACACAGACTACTCTCGTAGCTAGCACCGTGGTTCACAAGTGGCCGATCGACTCACCTAGTGCTATTGTAATCATACAGCATGGGTTTGGGGAGTACCCAGAGCGATATGTAGCTTCGCACGCCAGGATTATCCGAAGATTGAACCCAGAAGGATTCGATGTCTGGGCTATGGATCTTGAAGGTCATGGCAGCTCCCCCCGGCAACGGAAACATGGTGAACTTGGAAGTAGCCGCAAAAGATCATATCCACATGCGCGACCAGCTGCAACACAAGGAAAACCTATCTTTTTATTTGGCCACTCTTTAGGAGGCTTGATCACAGCAATCAGTACTATACGAGAACCGTCCGGTATCTGTGGAGTTGTTCTTTCCAGTCCAGCTTTACCTGCCCAGGATACTGCGTTTTTCGTTGAAAGCGCCCTTGGCCTGCTTGCCTTGATTGCACCGCGTTCACCCTTACCTGAAGCTAGAACGCCAGCCAATGAATTGGTTCACGGAGTTGACGAGGCTCAGATCATTCAGAATGATACAAAGCTACTCAAGAATTAGATATCCTACCCGACGGCCGCATCAGCTTTGCGGATGTACAGAGAGGTCTGGAGTAGTTTGAATCAATGGCGCGCCCCATCACTGTTGATTCATGGAACAGACGATGTTGTGATTAGATATAAGACAAGCAAGCTCTTTGTAGACATGATTGTATCGAAGGATAAGGCGTTGCACCTTGACGAAGGAGGGTATCACGAATTGCTGTGTGACACTCACTCGGAGGAGATTGCTAAGCCTATTACTCAGTGGCTTATAGTGCATGTAAAACATGTGAAATATTTGATGTCGATGGTTCTACTAGGCCTTCATCCAGATGTTTGTTCGCGTTCTCCGCCGAAACGCTATGGCCTTGCGGTCTCCTTGGCTAAATCTACGAAGTCGGGCAAATATACTGGCGTGAATGAACATCAACTATTTGAGCGCCTAAGTGCCAGCAGATTAGTCAACAACTTTACTAGTTTCGTGAACTTTACTACAATATAAATCATAAGCGTTGAGGGTGTTGAAACAGGGCAGCAGTGCCTACTGCTGACCACACCCACTCAACATATCACATAGCACACTCACAAAAAGAAGCCTCCAGGGCAAAAAGAACGTATTGGGAATGAAGGGGTAGCCATTCTCGTATTCGTAAATGATAGCTAAGAAAAGCGAGTAAAAAATAAAAAAAAATTAAGTAAGTAATAGTAAATAAGTCACCTGACTGCTAGCAGGGGTAAGGCCATGCTCCCCCAACTCAGTGTCAAAGAGAAAAGGGTGATACAGTATCTGGCCCACCATGCAGCAACTTTATGAAAACGGTAGTACCGATTTCAAGATTACTCCCACAGTATATCAAGAAAATTAGGAATGAGCTTAAGCAACAGTCTTCGTCGCGCAGGTGTTGCAAGGTCAATAATGGATTGGTAGATGACTATGGCTTGCCAAGCATTCTTCATCGTTGTCTTGCTTGGGTGGCTGGGCGCCACCACGAGCCTCGACCCCTTTACAACGTACGAATGGCACGGCCGACGGGCCTCCGTGCTCTACTCTTCATGTCTTAGACTCACGTGTAGCTCACAGATATGGTGGCTTGACAGAAGTGTTTTGGGGAAGAGACATCACTCACGACACATGAAACATTTGAGATGAGATAGAGTTGTAAGAAGGCGGGAAGGTACAACTATCTTACAAAAGGTGACCAAACCGGAGCTTATGGATAGAGAATCAACGCAACTACAGGTCGATTCTGTGAGAAGATTGTACAATTCATTACAATCATGGTAAAAGTGTCTTGAGCAATAGTAGATAGATACTATTGACTTGAAGCTTTGTAGAAGTACTATTTAAACCTTCTTTCTTCTCTAACACCGTGATACCAGTAGTAGGTAATACGTGACGCTAATGCGAGTGCAGTGCACGAAAGATGAGTTCCTAACAAGCATAACTCCCTATTCATTGACACACAGCTGAAAGAGATTGTAAGTGCCATCGATTGTGCAGTGTCTCACAGCGGAAGCGCGTAATATAGGTATACCAACATTCCATCCAGCCGTTAATTCAGCAAAAAGAGGAGAACGCGGGCATCGCCACGCTAGTATGACCATGTCTCATCTGAAAATAAGCATAAAAGTGTCTCTGCATCCAGATTCAATAGCGATTATGTTGAGACTCGAGCGAGTCGAGGTAAGCTGTCGAGGCTGTCTGACAACACTCATCACTCCCTTCTCTAACCGTGAGACATCTGGGCAAGTCTAGGCTGATTTGTTCAGCTTGATTGCTGTGAGCCGAGCCGTCTCCAGGTGACAACCAAGACAGATTTTTCATACCGGGTAGACGGCGGCAGGGCCCCTTGCTAGAACGCTATTCCAGTGGACAACATGTTGGCAATCGAACTTCATAAGGTTTTCTTCTGGAATTTCTCTAGATGGATTGGAATTCTGGCTTTGAAAGCCAGAGCGTTAACATTGATACTCACCTACCTTTGCCTCTTCTCAAGCATGAGACAAGGCAATTGCTGATCATCCCTCTCTATTGCACTCGTGATTTTAGATCAGCTAACGCGGTCCACGCACATCAGTTGTCCAGTAAATCCATGCCCCAATGTATCAACGATGAGTGTCTATGTGCCCAGATGGAATATTTCTAGATTGCCATGACCCCGATATGACATTTGCTTTCAACACCCTTTCTAACACGAATCACTGATACCAACAATTTTGAACGAGAAACACCAATCATGTCTCGCCTCCTGTTCATCTGCGCGTTCGTGGCTAGCATCACCGGTGTCTCGGGCACTGGATGTGCGGCAGTAAGCACGAATCCTTCATTAAAACGAACTCTACAGTGTATGTCTAACGAAATATTAGAACAACTGTGCTCGAGCTGTCACTGGTACTGCAAAAGGTCCAGCTACGGTGGCTGCCCACCAGGCTGATTGTAGCTCTCTTCTTGCTGTCACCGTCACACCTTCTCCTTTGACTGTATACACAACCGTCACAGTATCACCATTTATTGACACTATTACTCTCACTCGACTGGGAACTGCCGAAGTTACAATCACAACTCGCACTAGCTTTGTCACTATTACTGTTGAGGGAGCCCTTCAGAACAAACGAGCTGCAGCTGCTACAGTCGAGCCTGAGATCCCAGACTATGCGTCCGCTTGTACCAGCTTTGCTGCTTACAGCAGCGCATGCTCTTGTTGGGGCATATTTCCTAGAACAGTAATGGCCCCTGGTGTGCTGACCACCAAGACGGTGATCTCTAGCGTGAAGCCAACTGCTACAGTGATAGATGTAAAGACAAAAACTCTTTCGAAGACAGCATTCGCGACACACACTCAAACTGAGCGACGAAGCACAAGTACCTCTGGAATATCGTCATCTACAGCGACCTATGTCAGTAGTACAAGCTCTGAGTCTGCCTCTCAATCAAGCTTCACAACAAACGATGGGTCCACCTCAAGCTATATGACCAGCACAGACTCCTCGACAACATCGTCGTCATGGTCCAGCGTAACATCAATCAGTACGAACTCGTTGCCCTCTGCCACCTTATCTTCAAGCTCGACAAGCCTAGATACCATCGACGTGCAGGTTCGAACAGATCTGGTGGTAACAACTACACAATCGAATACAGCGCAGATAACTACGACCTCCTCTGACACAATTGCGTCTACACACTCTGAGACGAAGCAAACCACAACTTTCCCCGACACAACCTCAACTACACAGTCTGAGACAACACAAATAAGCACAGCCTCATCTGATACAGTTTCAACCGCACAATCGGACACAGTACAAACTACCACGACTCCTTTTGACACGATTTCTCCAACATCTACCTATTCATCCACGGAGACTGATCTAGGAACAGCGACGCCGTCCGGAACATACACATCATCGTCTAGCTCGACCCCCTCCGCCTCTAGTGGACCCAGCCTGGTTTGCCCACGCGATAACGGTCAGATCTACACGTTTCAAGACGGCAAACGCTTCAAGGTCGCATGCGACTACAACACATTTGGCGGCCGGTGGTGGATGTATCCATCGGTTAATACCTTTCTCGATTGCATCACGCTTTGCGATGCTGATAGTACTTGCGATTCGGTTGCCTGGAATTCGCAAATCAACAGATGTTATCCAGCATCACAGACATATGCCCTTATGGGATCTCTAGATGTCTGGTCGGCTGTTCAACTAGGGCTATCAAATATTCAGTATATAGGTTGATGAATTTCTGTCAAGCTCTAGAAGAGGTTCAATCTTCAAGAGCTATATTTTATAACAAAATTTCGTCGCCCTTACAAAATAGCCAACTTTGCTGAAGGTGACGCTTATAGTTTGCGCAATGTGAACCGCAACGACATGCTTAAAAGTCTGTGCGACATGTAGTCATATTTATTGGGCTCCTGGCGATGTTCACTGCTCCGGCTTCCGACCCCAGATGAATCTCATCGGGAAATATGCTCCGACTTCCCTCAATTCCCGCTCCAAATTACCCTCTAATGAGTCCAACTTCTCATCTGTTAGAGGCTTCACAGTTGGGTCAAGAGCTATGAAATCAGAAAATTGCTTTGCACGTGTGTAAAGGTCAAGAATAAGACCACTTACTCTTCGCAGCTTTTGCAAATCCTCGCCCAATTATCAAATCAGCTTCGATTCCATTTCTTCCTAATTCCTCGTCCATATTTTTCTTTCCTACAGCTCGCATGATCCTTCGCTCCTGCACGTCCTGAAACCCCGCTTCTTCAAGCCATGTCTTCATTTTCGGTGCTTCCAGTGGATCGGCTCCAGACGCCTGGCACACTGCTCGAATACAAGCGAACATGTTATGGTAGTGTGGGTTTTCCACTTCAGGAGTCGGGCAGAGTCGATCGCAGTCACCAATCTGAACCCAGCCACCCGGCTTGACCAAACCAATGTATTTATTGAGGACGCTGCGTTGCGCCGAGCTGGATCCTGCAGCTATAAGGATCATTCGTAGGTGCACAAGGTCGAATGCAGAATTCCAAGTTGGCGGAAGTGGTGCGTTGATGTCTTGTTCCACGTATGTAATGTTCAAGGGGCTGTCGGTAGGGAAGAATGAGGTATTGATGTCGGTCCCAGTGAATGTATGATTGCCGTAAGGTGGAAAGGGTAGTGAGGCTTCCACATCGCGCATCCACAGCCCGTCTGCCGTTCCAACATCAAGTACGGCTCGAGGCGCTGAAGAAAAGTCAAGCGGGGCAAATATCAAAGTACCCTCCGCTGCTTGCTTGAATCCCAGATGGTAGATCGTTAGCCGACCAATGTCACTACTGGTGTCCCTTTCTTTGAGGTACCATTCTGGGGATGAGATTGCTGGGCTAGACATCTCGAAGCCTCACTATGTGAAGATAAAATGGGACGGAGTAGCGAAGTGGGAGTCATGCAGCCATTTTCTCGCCTCGACCACTCAGCGCATCCCCCTTTGATCAAGTCTTACCTAACACTGACCTTCCACTTCAGGCTAGAACTGACTCCTTCTCTTTGCAATGGCGTATCAATCCACCAATATTGCACGGTCCAGACCAACAACTTCAAAGTAAAGACCAGAACCTAAAGAATTATTTCTCATATGATAAATTCCACAGTGGAACATGGACGGTTGTATAACCAGGCTCAAGTCGACCCTGAAACCCAATCCTCGTGCAGATCTAATGTTCTCTGCTACATGTGAATCTCCTGGCCCTCTAATGATTGAAAAGGTAGTTGACCGTCGAATAACAATGTCAATGCGGTCTATCCTGTATCCGAAAATGACGTACATTGATTTCCCCTCCTGTGGCCTCTCATGGGAAGAGGCTGCTGACGTTGGATAATAACCCCACCTTAAGGTAAGATCCGAGGCCGCCAGTAATATGCACTCATTGGTCACCATAAGCTTTTCTAACTGTTGCCCCCTTGTTCTCACGAAGTAATGGAAGTCCAGCTTGACACGAACGTCGGTCTCATCGACCCGAGTGCCTGTTTTTCTCATTCATCACTTGCTTCCTAGTCAGTGACGAGTCGAGTGTATGCCAGCTCTTAACGACTGTACTCGTTCAGATCCAGCCTTTGACTCTGGTAGATGGGAGCGCTGCGTATACTTGCGAGTAATAGACCTTTTAGCACACTCCGGCTGAGTTCTAGTTCAAGATCGTTCAGTATGCAAGCATCTGCTCGAAAAGTCAAGCTCATTCCCGGCAAAGGCCATCTGATCCTGCCAGGAGCCACTGCTGCCAGTGCTGCCGCAGTCAACGAAGTTCTACAGCACAACCATGATCACAGCGACTGGGCAATAGACACCGAACATGTGAGGTTTTGTTCCCTTTCTAAAAAGTGCTAGCTAATGTTGCAGGGCTTGCATAATCATTGTGTCCATATGGTTCTTGCGCTCTATGGACTTGGAGCATCTGCATCAACCATACGTGCCCAATACGCTGCAGAGCAGCTGATTGCTAAATCCATCAATCCCCACCCAGAGAAGTCGGAAGATATCTTGCAACAGATTCAATCAGCTGCGGCATTGGATGATGCTAAACTGTGGGCTTCATTGACTCCGGAATCTCATACTGGCGTGTCAAATTACGCCGAGTTTTTGAAATTTTTTGAAGAGGAGATTGAAAGCCATGGCTGGAAGAAGACCGTTAACAAATATCTTTTCTCGGGGTCAGCGATTGCGGAAGACATGTTTGTTCGCTTCTTCGGTGGGTACCTCCACCCATACATCCATCTTGGCTATGGCATCGAGTTCGAACAGCCTGCCATTGTGGCCGAGGCTCTCGCTCAAACTGCCTCCCACATTATCTGGCAAGGTGACTTGCTCTTGCCTGCTGAACAAAAGTCAAAATCTATCAAAGAATCTACACCTTTTGCAGATTTGTTGACAGCTCTTAGTCAAGATGAACGGATTATAGCAGCTGTTAAATATGAAGACATGGTTAAACCCAAGGCTTTGATTGCGAGAGAGGGTAACTATCTCGCTGAACTTGCAGCCAAAGCAAAGATCCCAGAACCGACGGAGGAAAGTGTCGAGAAAGCAGCGGCAGAGATCAACTTGATGACCGCCTACCTAACCTGTGCTGCACAGAGAGCTGATCGACACGTCAAGATAGATTTCTTCTTGATGCACGGTGTGAAAAGCAACATATTTACGACAGTCTATGCACAATCAACTTGGATCGACATCAAGGTCCGCGCTCGCATTCTCGAATGGAAAGTTCGAACCGACCTCTTATTGTATTGTGCTCAAGGCAGTCCAAGACTACGCGGTGAAGATATTCAGAACTACATTCCCAAAACACCAGGCCCAAATCCGTGGATGTCAGTGATTGACCGCACTTTGCGCCTAGCTGAAGACGGACACGTGGCAAAAATGATTCGAGCTTTAGTAGCAGCGGAGCGAGATACAGCAAGCCATGCGACAAGCACATCCCTCGTGGCCCCAGATGACTGGGGCAAGATGGCCAACATGGTCATTGATGGCGCTGAAGCTGGTGGTGTGACATGGCTCAGAGGCGTTGGATTTGAGGGAGCATGGAGCTTCTTTGTCAGTCAAGTCGGCGTGCGTCCAGTGCGAGAGCAAATTGGCACTGGGGAGATGGCGAAGGTTATAGAAGGGATGACAAAATCTGCGATTGACTCGAGCATGTACGAGAAACATCATTGATCAAGTAGGCGGGCTATATGTTCGGAAAATGGACGCCTAGTCATACAATGAAGCTCGCCTAGACGGATGGTAGGCTGTTCACGCATCTTCCAATATGCGCTAGGGATGTTTACATATGCGCTACTCTTAGTCGTGTTCACAAAGCTATCACGTTTTAAATGAAACCCATTTTATCAGTGACATTTATCACGTCTGGCGAATGTGAATTCAATGAGAGGGGCTTTGAGCACGGTGTATTCTAAAAGCTAGACCTCTCGTAGTAAGCACGGTGAATGGATTGGAGCTATCCCTAGGTACTTTAGAGATCCGACTGCCCGGTTCTGCTGACAAAGAGAAAGCGACTTCGCTGATTCAAGAGTTAAGCATATTTGCTGATAAGCACTCCTAATCCGGTGGAACCGTTAACCAGATTCCTGGGACCCCATACCCCGGATGGCGTATCCCCCATGAAAGAAAGACTCAATCATGTATAAGACGAATCATGTAGATATAAGCTGAGGCTAGCTTTTTGAGAAGTTGTGGAAGTTCTGCTCAGCTTTTCAAGCACCATTGGTACCTACCTCAATGACCAATTTGTTAGCCACGGCTTGTGAGCCGTCCACGTTTAGTCCCACATTATTCGGCGGAAGTATATATATATATATTGTTCTGTTTAACTGTTATTTTACATCTAATGTTTATTAATGAAGATATACTTGTAAATATAGTCATTTACTAAGAGGGTAGGCTATATAGACTGACTGGCCTTAAAAAACTAAAGTATAGAGTTAAAGAATATTCAATAATAGACTTGCTAGCAGCTAATATACGGTCGAACATTAATGAGAGGAGTCTCAAAGATTAGATAGGATTGAAGTAACTTTGTGATTATCAATTAATTTCGTAGCAGTAATCTACAAGAAAATTCATTATTGTTGTCGAGACTAGTATAAAAAGAAAAAGAATAATTCTAGGGTTGGAGTCAGCTTTCACAAATGAATTCGGGATACCACCCTTGTTGTACGAAAGGAAAGATGCCGTTTGTTGCAACCGGTGCCCAGTCACGTTCCGTCCTGGAAAGAAGACCAAGCAGTATCATCGAAAACACTATGGTGTGCAATTCAAGCGACAGAATATAGTGGGAAATGACGAGAACATATGCTTTGCGATACGACAGCTCAAGTTGATAATTTGTCTTGTGATACCGAATGTAGCTGTACTGTCCTCGATATATTTTACAGTATAGATCCTCTGTCTATACCCTAAAAGGCTCTGCAACTAATTTTGTTTGAGATTCTTAGAGCGATCAAGACGGGCCAAAAGCCGCAAAGACGCGTCACCTGCCATAAGTAGAGCTTCCAAATGTTAGCGTATTTCGATCAAAAAGACAGGTGTGAAAATTTACGAATCACAGCATATGGCATGTATGCCGTGTAGAGAAGTGTTTGTTTAGCTGCAGGTTCCATGATATCAGGGCCCAGGTGCCACATGTCATGGCACACTATAGCTGTACAAATTCCAGTCGCAGTCCCGTATATGACCACTGCGAGTTCGCCTGCGCCAGACAAAAATCTCTGAGAGAGAAGAGACCAAACGATGAAGAGAGCCAATGGAAATTGGAAGACTAGCTCAATATATACCAAAAAGTCGAAGAAGTGTCCAGTGACTTCAATGTTGTAATAGGGGTCGGACATTATGGTGATGTACCATTGGCGATAAAGAATGATGAATCGTAAAGGCGAGCCTAGAGCTTCACACCATGATCGCGGGTAGAATGGAACAAAGTCCACACCTACCAAAAACTTAGTAAAAGTGCCATAGATGTCTGCCGTGCAACGACAAATGCCATCGCTAAATTGTGGATTTGTTATTGGGTCAATACCTAACATTGCAATCAGGTGCATAAGCACCACAAGTAGATAGAAAATATCTCTAGATTTGCCTTGAGTTGGATTCGACATTGTTGCTTTTCTCGGCGGGGATGCATATGTTAGAGTGAAAAACTGGAGAAGAGCAGGGCGGGGAGAAAAGCCCAAGCCATATATGTGGATTGCTGACGCCGTTTCGCATTTCCCACGAGTTGATTGGTCGCCATCATCAAAGCGTGAATGAAAAGACTTGATACTTGTAAGCTGGTTGAAAAGGTTAGACCATTTTTTAATCCATCCTTATTGGCTATCGTTGCCAACCTATCATTTCGGCTGGTCGCCGACTTCTCTGCCGGCTCATCGGTAAAGTCGTCGCTATAGAGAGTATGACATACTATTACTATTACTTAGTTGGGGTTATACTACTGTCATCTCATGCATACATCATTGTGCACTCAACTAGATCATAGGTATCCCAAATTATTGTAGAGTATTCAACAAACATGTTTGGAGCAGTCGCTACCGCCCATCTGTCTTTGACTCGCATTATTACTGTATGACCAAGGAAGGTGAGGAGAGAATACCCATGGCGTTGAAAGGAGAGCATGCGGCGGCAGTTGTCGGAGCTGGCGTCGTGGCAGGTTCAAAATTCGCTCCTGCGCCAATGTCGTTAGGGCTAGAAGTCAACAGACAGAAATGCACGTACATACTCCTTTAATAAATTTCGAAAATATAAATTCGTTGAAATACTGGCTCCCAGATGCATTATGGAAAAGGACATCAGCTCCCGTCAATCCGCGTGCGGTGCCGTCCAGCGAAGTTGTTATTGGATGAGTCAAAGGCGATTCCCTTGTCCGTGTCGCGCAATGGACTCGCCAAAACTGCTCCGTCTCTTGCTCTCGTCAGGGTTTCCTCCAAGCTGGAGATCCGAGAAGCCATATCTGCCATGATAACCTTCCTCGTCCGTCGTTTTCGCGGGCCGGGGGAAGGAAAGGCGCAAGGCCTCCCAGCTCGAGTACAGGCAGAGCATGGATCCTTCTTGTCACACTTGATTTTTTTGCTATTGCAGGCGTGACATGAACGAGGAACCCAGTGACCAGCCTTGAATTGTCCCGTCACGGTCACAGCGGCCACCTCTTGATTCTCTTCCTGGCCTGACTCAAGCTCGTGGCTGGGGTCTCGGTCGGCCCTGGTGGCTTTCGGCTCGGACTCCATATTCTGCCGGGCCACTTGGGAAATGATAATGTTTACGCTTCGATCGAAGATGCCTTCAGTTACCAGGGTCATATCCCCAAATCGACCATTTGATGCTGGTCAAAGATGGCGCCTTTTAAGCCCGAGAGCTTCAGTCAGCTATTCGGTTCGGGGTTTATTGCTAGTGTTTTAAGCCCGACGCCAAGTCTTCTTGTCAACTTTTGCTGTTGTGCCGCTCTGTTGCAGTAGAAGGAGTGCAGTGCATCATGCATGCGTGCACATAAATACATGTTCTCAAGGCAGGAGGGGTCACTCCAGCACAGTCGAGGTCTTCTGGATGGTCTGTCAATAAAAAGTACAAGTGAATTATTATTGTCCCCCGACCAACTCGCAACTCGCACTCGTCTCGATGGATTTTGGAGCTGACTTTTATGATGATCCTGCCGTGAAGGTCCTCGAGCTCTCGTACTTTGTATAAATATAACTATCTGTTGAATGCTTCAGGTACAGGACGCCCGCCATCCATTGCCTTCTTAACCTTGTGTTTCCTCTTTCAACGTGCAATCATCCGGCTCTTATTTTGCCGTATTCCCAGGAAGCAGTCGACGTAATTCGTATTCGAATTCTTACACTTACCCATTGGCACTTACATTTATTGCCTTCGACTGACACGAAAACACTTCGCGTTCGAGGCTCACTTTAACACCCCACTTAAGCAAAACATGTCTTCTGAAAAGGCGGCGCCAACCGACAGCGATGTCGGTTTCGTTGTCGCGGAAGAATTCCAGCAGACATCCGAAAAGTCGCAACTGTCTCGTGGGCCCGGCAAGTCAGATAAGGAAACTCAGCTGGAAGACGATGCCTGCCCTGACGGCGGCACCGCTGCCTGGTTCATCGTCCTTGGTGGATGGTGCTGTTCCTTCAACAGCATGGGCTGGATGAACAGTAAGCCGTTTCACATGCTGATGCTCTTTCCCCCTCTCTTAGAGAACTCTGTATCTATGAACAAATAATCTAGCCATAAGGCTCTTTTATTAGGCGTGGGTGTCTTTCAGCAGTATTACGAATACGGGCCCCTCAAGGACTACGACAGCAGCACTACTTCCTGGATCCCGTCACTTGAGCTCTTTTTTTTGTTTTCCTTGGGACCTGTTGTCGGCAACTTGTTTGACAAATATGGACCAAGACCGCTCATAATGTGGGCACCTTTTTCCATGTTTTTGGACTCATGATGGCATCACTGGCAACGACGTATTACTAGTTTATCTTGTCCTAGGGTGTATGTAGTGCTATCAGCCTTGCATTTTTATACCCGGTTGGTAAGTCTTCATCAACTCCTTAATCCTGGCTTACTGGTCGTCTTTGCTGACCGGATCTGATGCGACGAAGTGCTCGCGTGTATTTCAACCTGGTTTTGTCAGAGGCGTGGTGTCGCGATGGGCATTATGGTGACAGTCTCGTCCGTGGGTGGCGTCATCTTCCCCATCATGCTTAATCGACTGGTCCAGAAATCCAGCACTGGATATCCCTGAGCCATACGGATCGCCGCCTTTCTGATATTAATCTTGCAAATCGTCGCCATACTCACCCTGCGGCCGAGAACGAAGCCAGTGCCCAAGAGCATGCCGGCCGGGGCCCTGGCTGCTCCTTTCAAGGAACTACCGTTCCTCATGATGCTGCTTGGGATCTTCGTCTTGACCTACGGC
The DNA here is from genome assembly GCF_000392275.1 of Phaeoacremonium minimum UCRPA7. Taxonomy (NCBI): domain Eukaryota; kingdom Fungi; phylum Ascomycota; class Sordariomycetes; order Togniniales; family Togniniaceae; genus Phaeoacremonium; species Phaeoacremonium minimum. The sequence continues at coordinate 51,430 of NW_006921456.1, read as the reverse complement.
ATATTCATCCCGGTCAACTACTTGGCCTTGCAGGGCTATCTAGAGGCCCATGTGTCGATAGATATGTCACTCTATTTGGTGGCCATCTTCAATACCTCAAGGTAAGTTCTCAGAAGTCACCGTTCTTCTCCTTGGATGGATCACTGGCATTGCTGACGGATTTCTATCAAATCTTTTTGGCCGTCTGGGCGCAGGCTTCTGGGCCGACTTATCCGCTCGATGGAACGTTTTCATCATTGCCTGCGCGCTCTCGGGCATCGCCGAGCTGGCCCTATGGACTCCGGCTACCTACGAGTCCGCCGTCATCGGCTTCGCCGTCTTGTTCGGCTTTGTGTCTGGCGCCTTCATTGGACTCTTTGCCGCTCTGCCGGCGTCCGTGTCCCCCGTGCCCGAGATGGGCTACCGGATGGGCGTTGTCATGCTCTTCATCTCCATTCCCACCCTCACTATGGCGCCTATCGGCGGGCAGATTCTTCAGGGCTCGGCGGAGGGCTGGTTTTATCTCAAGATCTACGGAGGTGTCATGTGCCTGGCTGGGTCGGCATTGTTTTGTATGCCCGGGTCCTCTATACTAAGAAATTTTGGGTAGTGTTTTGAAGTGAAGGTGTGATGATGACCGTTGTTCACTTGATTAAGCGGACGATAATCTTCAGTGGACGGATTTTCGGTTTATAGATACGCAGTTTGAATAGTCTTATCTCTTATCGTCAACTTTGTACCAAACTCAGCCGTCTATGCGGAGAGTCTCGAGATAGTCAAGGATCAACTCCAAGCTGACATTCTCACCATTAGAGGTATCTAGGACTAGAAGCAGGTCCAGATCTGGCCAATTACCTCTGTTTCTAGAAGCCTTTAGTGACCAGTGAAGACCTTGAATGAGAAGGCAACAGTTATAAGCGAGTAGAATACCTTTGTCAGACTTTACTGGACATAGACGTTGCTATCATCAATTTGTCATCTCTCAAAACCCGTCCCATAGGAAAGCCCAGAATGACGACTGAATGACTTCATTGTAAAACGAATGACATTTGCGCAGCCAGTGCAGCTCAGAATTTCGAAGTCGGTCCGAAGGCAGTCTTAGCCAGTAATCAAGACTGCTGGCAAGGGGTTTAAAAAAAAAAAAAGACAGAAATCGCTTTGAAAACAAATCCTACGTTCCTAAGCGCGCGACAGTCTGGCAACTTCTTACTGGGGCCGCAATCCTCCCCCTTCATAAGTACCCCATCGTCCATGTAAGAACTGTCTCACATTCTTACCCCAGAAGGCGATAGGAATCCCCACGAATCCAACCAATAGCATGGCTAGTCCGATCTCAATGTTCATGTTCAGATACCCTTGTGAGTCTAACCACCGTGGAATCACAGAGCTGAGCCCCCAGCTGACAATATAGCTAACTCCTCCCACAACTGCAAGTGCTGCTGCAGCCCACTTTGGAAAAGCTTCGGTCACCCACATCGTATTGGCGATACCTGAGCCGATAGAGCTGAATCCATTGAGGGCGTACGCAAAATATGTCCAGGCAGCTGGCCAGCCCCTTTCGGCCGCAAAACCGTAGAGGATGACACTGGCGGCGCCGCTTATAACAGGCAATAGGAAGGCACAGAGGTAGTACTCAGCATGGCGAACGCCGTGATTGCGTAGAGTAAGCCTCTTAGTGACGCAATTGAGAACGACCCACGAGGCTGGCCAGGCTAGGAGCGCCCCACCAGCAGCAGCAAGATTGACAAGGCTGATGAGATGGGGGGAGAGCGAATGTGGGGGCTTACTGAGGGTGATAGGGAAAGTTATGCCAATTGACATCATGCCACCGAAGTTAATGGCGTTGAGGACTGCTACCCAGAAGACGAGTGGGTTGCCAAGGCAGAGGAATATTTGTGGGTAGCAAGCACCCATAGCTTTCCAGTCTATGTTTTTCCGGAATATGCGGCGTTGTTTTAAAAACAGGATGAAGGCAGACGGAGCCGGCACGTTTGGCGGAGGTTTCCCGCCAGGAACTTCAGCCCAGTTTTTGTAGAGCTGTACCTTTTCGGATCCGGACTGGACCAGTATGCGTCCATCGAAGGCGATGGGAGGTCGTACGAAGTATGTTTCTGGAGCAAATATATAGACAAGAACAGTTCCGAGAAGCGTAGGGATTGTCCAGATCTTGTAAAAAGGGCGCCAATTGTTGTTCACGTCAGTCATGAACGGCAACAATGAAAGGATAATTAGCGCAAGACTGGCACCAACTCCCCAATATATGGCCATGACTTGGGGTCGCTCGTGGATATATGTGATGTCGATGATGGTGAGGAGGAGCTGTATTGAATGAGCGATGGCTAATCATGACAGGCTGCCGACACTTACGGCGCTTAGTGTTGTACCTGCTCCAAACCCCTGAAGACAGACGGCTATCAACAGATGGTAGAAGCTCGGTGATAATACAGCCCATATTGTTCCTATGAAAAGGGTCACAGTAGAGAAAAGGAAGACCGGCCTACGCCCAATAGCCAGGGATAAAGGGATCCAAAGTAAAGCCCCGATACCGAGAAAGAGGGTTGGATAAGAAGACAAGTCGTTGACATGAAAGGGTGCCATTCTCTAGAATGGTGTCAGTCTCGGACACCCGGAGATCGATAACCAGTCATACCTGTTCAGAGAACTCTTCAAGGAATGCATTGAACATTGGCCCAGGAACCTGGACGCTGACAAGGGCTATTACGGAGAAGTAGACCTCGGTGGCTACAACTCCCGCCCTCTTTGTGCGACTCCAGTTGAGTGGATCCCACGGAGATTTACTCGGAATAGGAAGATTAAGGAGCTTCCCATCTGATGAGATGAGATAGACGCTCCCAGCGAGATCCATAGATCTGTGCTTAGAGGCAACTATCGATGTTACGCGCTCCATTGCTGCCGGGGTCGTTCCGTACCTGTGCTCGTGGTGTTGCCAAAATTGTTAATGAGGTCTGTCAAGTTATTCGAACTCATAACGGGTTTCACTTGCAATTTAACCCCTCGCCATGCCCAAGTCGCCTTTCTACATATACTAGAAGCGGTAGCGTCGGCGATCGTAAAGGGACCCTGATCGCCCGGTATGGATCCTTAGGTCTAGCAGGGGCTCCAGGTTTGGCGGAGGCTCCTTTGTCATGGCTTGTTTCGTCGCGCGTACTTCTGCGCGCTCGGGCTATCCCGATTTCCCCGGGTCATTCTGCGATGGGCCTAAAACAGGTGAGGAGAGCATTAAGATTTGCTGGGGTCTTGAAACGGGTATCTCTGTCTGGAATGTCCCGCAAAACCCGGGTTAGGCAGGTCACAGTGGATGCATGCATGCCCTGCCAAGGATGGTAAGGCTAGACTTCCCATGCTTTGAACCTGAAAAACTAGATAGCATCGTCAAGCACTGATGACAAATTTGTCAGGAAAACCTTTCTCGGGAAACTCGGCGATGCCTTGGCAGTGGTACGACTTAAGTCGTGCAGGAACTCCACATCGCGATCTGTTATAGCCCCCTGGCATCGGCATATAGGAGCTTGAGAAATGTAAGACTACAGTAGAGCCATCAAAATAACATGGGTTCAAAGCATCTCGACTAGCGCTCAGACGCGCTGACTATTGAATTCGATAAATCTTCTCGGTAGATAAGAACCATTCCTCAGGGTCAACAAGGATCTATGCAGGGTCCAAACCTCCTTCCCTGGCTTGACCCAAGCCCCACTTCAAGCCGTTCCTACGCTTACGGCATTCGCTTCTTGTGTTAGTTTCAAATTCTCAGGGATGCGACCTAGTAGTATATGTAAGAGGTTAGACCCACAAGGTAGAATATGCGTGGCTAGTCGCACTACCCCTGCACCAGGCTGGTGCAAAAGGTAACAAATCGACTGAGCGGTCAATTCCAGCCACTATAAATCCTACTGTAGTTGCGACCGACTGTGCCTACAATTCGGCCTGAGCCTATCATACTAGTTTTAATAGAAAGCCTTCTTTAGTTATTAACTTGACTACTATAACAATAGCTGACCTTACTATATAAGGCATCTGTCAGCTAAATCCTACGATTAAGGCCGTCTGACTGTATCAGTATCTAGTCTAGCTATATCAAAAGCACAACTACTTTAATTACAACAATATCCTATGCTATAAGGGTCAGGCCTTTCTAAAGGCTTGCTATCTTTCTGTCTTTAGATTATCATCTTTACGTAATATACTTTTGTCAATGTATTTGCTTGAATAAATCTTTTGCGTCTATAAAGAGTGTGTTGACGGTGTAAAATAAGTATCACCTAAATAGGACAATTGTGACAGTCTGTAGAGCGCGTACGAGCATGCAAATCGGTAATGGAAAGTTCATTGAACTATATAGATCCTACAAAAGAGAATTGGGGTGCTCTCACACCATATATATACTGCATTAGCCCCTGTCAGGGGTTAGGGAGCTTACTACTAGGCTTAGCGGGGCTCTCTTTTGTCACAACAATACAAGGTGACGAAGATTTATGGCAAACAAGACTGTACGTGATAAACAGAGCATGCTCTGAATTCTAGGCCCTTTTTCAAAAGGGACCCCATCTTCAAGAGATCCAACATTGAATACATAATGACTATACAAACGTGCATTAGTCCTTGGACTTTTGCGAGGCGGTAAGTCCAAGACACCTACTGACCTTCAATGTGCCGAGAAAGCAGCTTGTAGTAAAGTACTTGCCAATCTCTAGACACCGTTACGTTTTCATTGCCTGCTTCCTTTGTCATACAACAGTCGGCTTTTTCATTATGCTTACTGGTCTAGCCTTTTGGTTCGAGGTCTCTTGGAACCTCTAACTTCCTAATATGTATCATTCTTTCGCAATGCCAAACTACATTGAACCTTTTCCCCAACCCCAAATATTCAACGGATCGTCAGGCATCAGATTGAACATCACTTCACGTTTAACTGTAAGTATGACAAGATCAATAATTATAGAATACAACACCTGTAACGTACCTTGACCAAAAGCGCCAAAAGCCTCATCCAACGGCAGATCCATTTGCTGAATGTCGGAGTTGTCGGCGCTCATAGGGTTCTGGAACAAAGAAGGGAGAACCCAGTCATCGTCCATGTTTCCATTAGGCCCCATGGGCCTATCAATCTGTTGTAAAGGCATACTGGGTAGGAGTGCTTCATCATAGCAAGCATCATGAGACACATGACCGTGTTGACTAGTGAAGTTATTGATAGACATGGGACGTCTTTCTTGTTCCTGGATTGGCTGCTCCTGCTGCGCCAAGGCTTGACGCTCCTCTTTGAACGCCATGTCAACCTCACGGTGCAGACTCAGCTTCAAGAGATCACTAAGAAGCCGTTCAGTGTGTCTCGCAATCTGGCTTTCTGATCGCAGTGCCTTTGCTGCTTGGATGATGCGAAAAACACCCGCCTTAGCTTCTTGTGCGGTGTTGCTGTAAGGGTGACTCGTAGGCGGAATGCAGAGGATGACGCCCGCTGAGAATAGGTGAATGAACATAAATGCCATGCAGAATTCGTTCCTAAACTCCATTATAGGCACCCGGGAGATCCGGAGCGATGCTTTGACTGACACATCAAAAGACCTCGAGACATACTCGTAAGAGGTTCTAGTCGCATTTTGAAGAGACTCTGATGATAGTTTATGTTCCAGTAGTGGTCGATGGACGAGAATTACTGCTGCGTCATAGGTTATTTGTAACACATAGGCTTGTAGCTTGATCTGGCGAAGACTGTATATCTGTCCCTCGCCATGATTTTGCTCTAATTCTTGCGACGGCTGCTGTAAATAATCAGCTGGTAAGTTATCACTATTCAATGGTGGAGGAAGTGTGTTGCGCCACGCTTTAAGCTGCATATCAAGATCCTGGACAGCCGTGATCAAGGACTGAAGTTCGTCTACCGTCATGGGATTGTGAAGCCGCATCAATCTGAAGGTAGACAAGATCTTTCTGATGAGTTCATATAGCTTGTACTTGAACCAGGAGAAACTCAGGCCAGAGACGGAGCCGCCGAACTTGTCCCGAATATGTTGATCTACAGAGCTATCAATCACTGTATCGTCAATCTCAGCGAGAGGCAGTAGATCTGAAAATGCTGGGTCAAGAGTTGCTGGACGGCCATAAATCTGGGAAGCAAAGGTGTCGGCAACAGTGAGATGGTTCCAACATCGACGCCGAATCTGAGAGGTAATCTGATTCGTGTCCGAGTCGCAATGCAAAGCTAAGGCATAAGATGCTCTCACTGAGAGTCCAATGGTTGCCCAGGCAAGGCTTGGTGAGCCATGGAAGACATGAAAGGCACCGAGAAGTACACAAACTTGCACTGTCTCGATGCAGCTATCATCCAACAAGTCGACAAGATGAAGTTGCACTTCACTAATAATCTGATCCATAAGCTTCCGGGGCTCACAGGGCATCGATGCAAGAAGATGTTGGGCCTTGGGCGAGGGATCCTGTATCGCGCATTTGAGGCCAAGAGCAGCGACCGCTAGTGTGACGAGAATCTTGCTCATATCACCGCGTCGCCAAGATGTAGCATACAGAATCTCACGTGCCTGCTGGACAAAGGAAGGCTTGTGAAATATCCAGATAAACCAGTCGACCTTCTGAAAGTAAACCTCGATCAAGGCTTCCATGACAGCCGGAGCAGGCATCTGCATCGATTGCAAGGTCCATGGAGGGCCCCTGGTACAGCCTGGCATGGAACCCCCTGGGATGGTGGAGGTCTTGAGGGGCGCAGAGGTTCCCAAACTCTCATACATATTCATGGCTAGAGAGATGGCAGATCTATTGGCACCGAATTGCTGGGTGTGTGGAGATGACTCTGTTCGATGCTGTTCCATGGGTGTTGTGACATCTGTCTGCACCGAAACGGAACTTGACTGCTCTTCTATCACCGGACTACTTGAGTCGTGTAACCGGTGATGTGTCGGGCCCTCGACCGTGCTTGAGTCTTCAACCTCAGGAGCATTCTCTGTCTGCAACTCCTGTCTTCTTCCGGCTGACACCAGCACAGTCCGAGGTCGACACACTATTCCTGAACGTACGCACATGGTGCAAGGCTTCATAGAGTCGCACTGGCATGTAGTCAGCCCATAGCTACTGTTAATCACAGCCTTTCGGTGTACCTTAAGCTTCTGCTTGCGGCATCGTGCACAGGCCATGGAGGCTCGGCGGGCTGGCCGAATGGGACCGGAAATATCAACCGCATATTGACTGTTGGGCTGCATGCCTGTGGAACCGGAAGTGTTCTGATAGAACGATTTCCGATCTTAACAATAAGAAGTTGTGTGGAGGGTGGGTAGAGATGATGCGGTGGAAGCTCCGCTGCGACGGAACTTTTGGTACGGTGGAACCTTCGCCTGGGTGGACACAGAGCACCCGCTGTTATATTGACGAAATCCCCCTTTCATTCGTCTCCACAGCAAGTAGGCAGGGCTCCCCGCAGTTCAAGGCAGGTCGGGTGCGGGGAATCCTTTCCGGTGGAAGCAAGGGCAGGATCCGGTTCTTGCCGCCATCATGTCTAGGGAACACATGGCGCCTTTCAGATTGCGAATTTCGGAGCCAGCTCTCGATCTTTTCTTCTAGCGAGGCAAAGCGCAGGCAAGATTCTTCCGCACCATTTCAACCACATTGTCAGACCCCTGCCTTTGCGTGAGAAAGTTGCACATTTCTTTCACAGCCTCGTGTGTGCGCTTAGAACAATCTTTATCTTGCATACATCCCGAGGGATAATCTTCATTCCTCGGAGAATTCGATTAATATGAGGGATTCTTTCGACACGGGTGGCACCACTGAGCCCACGGACGTAGTGTGCGGGCCACATAATAATAATACAGTGGGAAAACGCCGCTCTAAGATTGCATGTCTTAGCTGCAGGTTGAGAAAAGTGAGATGCGATGTTCATCCTCAAGGAAGTCCTTGCACGAATTGCCGTCTGGACCAGATTGAGTGCACGCTTCGTGAAAGAAAAAGGAAAAGGTACCCTGACCAGATCCATCGTAGGTGATGTGATGGTTACGTCGCCACTGACACCGCAACTAGGGTGCCTTCCGCAGCGAGCTTCAATTGCGAACAGAACCACCCACAAAGACTTGGCTTGTCTCCTGCAGATTGTCTAGAGTCGACTCAAGAAAGACATCAAACCGAAGGATGCTCAATCTCACATTCTCCTCGCTCCATTCTTGGTGCAAGCCCGAAAGCAAGAGATTTGCAACAACCCAATAAAAACACACTATCAGAGAGCAGCGTCCCTTCGGGAGCTTCAGAAGGACCGGTCACACATAATTTGCCAGGATTTCTTCACTGCCAACTTGATCATATCTCTCGCGACGACGCTGCTTACCTCAAAGCGAAGGGCTGTTTCAGCTTGCCTCCAAAAAGTGTCGTGGACGAGCTGCTTAAATGCTACTTCGACTATATTCATCCGCACTTGCCCGTGTTGGACGAGCAAGAGTTCTGGGAGACTTATCTTTCTCAGGAATCCGGCACAACCCATTTTCACCATACTGATGGCTACAGCATCAGCCTCATTCTCTTTCAAGCGATTCTCTTCGCAGCCACAACATGCGCTGGTATCAGCATCCTTAAAAAGGCTGGGTATAATTCACGCTCAGTAGCTCGAAAAGCCATGTTCTCAAAAGTTCGCGTGCTATATTCGTTGGACGTGGAGCAGGATAAGATGATTATCCTTCAGTGTCTGCTTCTCATGTCATACTGGCAGGACGATTCCGATAACGACAAGGATGCATGGCACTGGACAGGCCTAGCTGTCTCACTCGCACTCACGCTTCGCCTTCAGTACGAACCAGTGGATGGTCTAAGCAAAAGACAAAAAACGTTCCGAAAACGATGCTGGTGGAGTTGTGTCGTGAGGGAAAGACTAGTTGCCCTCTCCGTTCAGCGACAATCTAGGATTTCCCTCCATCAATGTCAATTGCCCTTGTTGACACTCGCAGACTTCAACATTGGCCTACGATCCAAATTGAGCGACCTCTCTCCTGGAGAGGAACTAGGCAAGAGGACTGCACTTTCCATGTTCTTTATCCAGATGACGCAGCTTTTCCTGCATATTGGAGAGAAGTGCCAAAACCGTGACACCATGGAAGATCCTGCCAAACCTATCGAGGAGACATGGGCAAGGAGCCCTTTAGTCACGCATGAGCAAGCCAGTCAGCCTAACCTAGCCAGTCTTCACCATTGGAAGTCAAATCTTCCCGAAGTTCTCCAACATTCTACAAGTGATGAAGAAGACGATGCTATTCTGACATGCATTTTAGTCCATCGAAATGTACTACACATATATTTCCAGTAGGTGCTTCTAACTTTGCACGGAGCCTACTCTAGAATCTTACCCTCGTCTAGCAGAATTCTCTTAACAATTGGCACATCACCCCTTCGGAGCCATGCATACAAGAAAGAAGTGGACAAAAGCAGCAAATCATCCAGTCCGTCATCGAAGATGCTAGTTAAGCTTCGAAATGAAGTAATGGATTGGGATGCACTGCATTACCTTCCCAGAGAATGTCTTGAAATGTCCTATCGACCAGAACCTACCTTCAAAAGGTCCCCAACAAAGAGGCAACCCGCAGAACGTGATGTCCACCAGCAGTTTGAGCCTTTTCAAGATGAGTGGGATCAATTACAACAAGATTTTAACCGTGGTCATTTAACGACAAAAGATCTCAGTGATTGGCAATCAATGCCTGACTTCGGGACCCACAGAGATTTTATGTATGACTTTCCTGGCCTTTCTGCTGCTGGATCGAGTATTGAAACATCAGATGACACGATGTTGACGCGTTCAGATCTCCTAAACTTTGAAGCATTAATATCCGCAGATGCATTGGAGCCACTAGATATTTAACTGATAGCTCTTGCATTTAAACATTCTCTCAAATAGTAGTATCAATTTTCGATGAACACACAACTACAAGGTCTCAGGATAAATGCAATAAAGCTTTGGAAATAGTACTATTCCGTCTATTCCGTGGGCTCTCGATGTTGAACTCGCCGAGCTCAAATCTTAGGTGTATACGCTTGTCATGAGCAAAGCCTATATTTTCTATGGATGTGGAAGCATCATAATCGCGCTCTCGTTTCCGTCAGTCGCTTACGTTCTCTATCCCTCAAGAAGCGTCTGAGGATCTTCCCACTCGGGCTCTTTGGTATCTCTGAAATGAATTCAATCCCCCCTCGGAGATGCTTGTGTTTTGATTTGTGCTGGATAACCCAGTCTAGAAGCTGTCGTTCTGCAGTTTCATGGCTGACGTTGGCAGAATCCTTCAGGACTACCAAGGCTTTTGGCACTTCGCCAGAGCGCTCATTCGGAACGGGAATGACGGCACAGTCCGCCACTAGTGAATGCCCAAGTAGAAATCCTTCGAGTTCCGCCGGTGCCACCTGAAAACCAGACACCTTTATCAACTCCTTGACGCGGTCAACAATGAAGAGATGGGCATCCTTGGTCTTTGGATGTAGTCGCATCTCCACTTCGTCACCAGTGCGAAGCCAGCCATTGGAGAAAGCCTCTTTTGTTGCTTTGTCGTTTTTGTAATACCCAATTGCAATGTTAGGACCCTTGACGAAAAGCTCTCCGGGTGTGTTCAGTTTGTTGATCTCGCGACCTTCAGGATCAACGATTCGTGCCTCCATTCCCGAAATAAGACAACCAGCAGCCCCATCATATACTTCTGCAGGATGGGAAGCAATCACACTCGGAGCCTCCGTCATACCATATCCCTGGCCGAGGAGTACTCCTGGATAAAGCTCTCGAATCTGCATTGTGAGTTCTTCTGATAAAGGTGCAGCGCCACAAAATATCCTCTTAACCGAGGGAAAGTTGGAGAACAGCGGGTTTTCTACCATAGCGGCTTTTTTTGCTAACGCAATAAGAATTGGTGGCACGACGTAGAGCAAAGTCGCTTGGTACTTCTTGACGGCTTGAACAAAGCTTATCAGCTCGAATTTGGCCATGATCACTACACTGTCGCCGCGAAAAGCGGGAACTTGCGTTGCCAAGACAATAGAATAGATATGTGATTGAGGTAGGACACCGATTAGGATATCTTGTTGGTCATTGGGGCGGAAATGCAACTCAAACAAGGTGTTTTGTAGGACATTGGCGATAATGTTGAAATGGGATATGATGACTCCCTTGGGCGCACCAGATGTACCAGAAGAGTAGCAGAGATACGCAGCTTGTTTCCGACCTTGTCCGTTACGCCATTTTGACCGAGGCAAAGCAGGTAGACGGCGTCCCGTATCTAGTAGGTCGTCGAGGCTAGGACATTTATGATCCTTCAACGAGAGCGGAGGGCTTGAATACCCTGGTATCGGAATGAGGAAAACTCTTGACTCTGGAATTCCAGCTTCCGTTGCTGCCTCAAGAGCTACATCCAGATGGGATGCGCTGGTAAACAAACATCGAGATTTGGAGTCTTTGAGCTGATACGCGAGCTCCGACGCCTGAAAGGCAGCATTCACAGGGGCGACCACACCATTTAGGCGATGAATTGCCCATGCTAGTACTGGAGTATGAATCTATAAGAGATGAACATCATCTTCCGCGTTGGTACAAAACAGAAGAACTACTCACGCTGTTCACTGCAAAGATGCTCACCACGCGATCCCAAACATCACCAACATCATCTTTAATTTGTAGTTGACTTGCCAGTCCTGCCGCAAGCCATTCTATCCGCTGCTGTGTCTCTCGAAGAGTGTACAAAGTCCCATCGACGCTCTCAATGAATGGAGGAGGAGATTCTTTGCATTTACGAGGGCGATACCGGTCGTCGAAGACAAAGTCCTCCAAGGACACGTTGTCAGGGATGTCGTTGTCATTGAGCTTGGGCGCCCATGGCGGTGGATAAAACACCATCTTCAACACAAGCGTGGAAACGTGAAATGAATTAGAAGACTCTCCGAGTGACATTCCAACAGGCAAGAAAACGACATTTCGTGTCTCATATCTTGACTCTTTGGAGAACCAGTTATATTCCCGTAGTCGCGACCTCGTTGCCATTCCGAATCTTCCACCGGAAGACAAGGGTCTCTACAAATGCCTCCACACCTGCCCCTAGCGTATGGTAGAGTGGATTCATTGCCAACCCCGCAATCCCCAGTATCCTACAAGTTGGGGATCCCACCGGAAGAGGGAATCAGCCTATCAACATATAAGGGGCTTGTACAACCATGAATCTCCAGCAGGTCTTGCACCACATCCTTGACCATTGATCCACTATGAGCGAAACGAAATCTCTCGATGGTGTCTCATTGCCGCATACAGAATTAGTTGTGCTACCCGCCGAGGGTAGTCGTCCGCCTGCTTTTGCAGCTTTGTTTGAGGGTTTCAAGGCGCAAAGCACAAACTTATGCGAAAGATAGACTATCATCCAATTCCGATTGTGAGTTACTTTGAAATAAGAACTGCCCTAAATGCAGAGAAACTAACTCTGCTATTTATGTTGCCGTGTTGTATCTGCCGTCATGCATGGATCGGCGATGGCCACAGCTCTTGCACTTGTTGTGATGAAACAATTGTTGAACTCAGTAGTGGCAACATCGGAAATGCAATACTTGCAAACTTGAAAGAGATTTTGAATATGAAAGGCGAGCAATATAACGTTGCTTTGGCCGTCTTCTCTGTTTCATATACAGTCTTGAAGTGCCAGCGAATATGGCGTTGAAGTACCCGTCGCCCCGAGAGTAAGCAATTCTAATGACGGGCATCAGTCTACTACCCACATATCGGTCCCTCTACTTGCTGTTACCTGGGGTACTACCATGACACTTATGGGCATTGTACATAATTACCAGGGCCTTCTGGCTGCGAAATTCTTCCTTGGAGTCACCGAGGCGGGAATCTTCCTAGCCTGCACTTACTACATCACTTGTTAGTATACTCGGCATGACGCCATGTATAGGACGGTACTGTTCTCTGCTACAGCATCCTTAGCGTGCGTGTGCCTTTCCATTGGACATTCCTTGTGAAGCTGATGATGGATTAGCGAGGCGTTTTCCGGTCTACGCGCTAATGCCATCACACTGATGAAAGGTATCGGCGGCCTTGCTGGATGGCAATGGATATTCATTCTCGAAGGCATGGTGACTGCAGTGGCTGGGATGATAGCCTTCTTTTTTATTCATAACGGACCGGACTCTGTGTCATGGCTGACTGAAGAGGAGAGAAGCTAGGTTAAACTGAGCTTAGCATATGACGGCGGGAATAAAGGTGGGATGGGGATAGCTGAGGATGGATCTAAGTGGAAATACACCAAATATGCTTTCATGTCTCCACAGGTGGATATTTCGATGCGGTAGTCACTTTTCATCCGCCGACATTACTGCAGGTTTATCTTGGGGCTATGGTATTCATGGGATTTGCTGGAGCTATTTATGGTCTTGTGTTTGGATTACCTACGATTGTGTCGACATTAGTAAGCTCGGGATCGTTTTTGAACTATTGACATCACCTAACTGGCAATTTTGGACGGGTTACTTGAATCGAGTTGCACAACTCATAACCATTCCTCCTTACGTTACTACTTGTGTCCTGGCAATCATCATTGCGCACTTTTCCGACAAAGTGAAGCATCGTGGATCCTTCATATTCTGGTCTTTGGCTTTATCAGGCGTTGGCTTCATAATAGCCATCACAACTCCGGATAGGCCAAATATGGTTGAAGTCACATATGCAGAGTGCTTCCTGGCTTGCTGTGGCTTCTTCCCTGCGTTGCCCGGCTGCGGCTGCATTTCTTGGCTTGCAAACAACGTTGCTGGACCACATACAAAAGAGCAATAGGGTTATCGCTACAGATATGTATTTTTATTCCCCTGTTCTCCCTTTCAAAATCTTGCTGCGCTAACAATTTTTACCACTCAGCTATTGGAAATTTGGGTGGGATCATTGGTTCCAACATCTATCTTGCGAAAGAGAAGCCAGTTTATCATACTGGTTATGGTACATTGACTGGATTCATTGGGATCGGTTTAACTACTATGACTATCAAGTATTTCTACTCATCTTAAATGAATGAGAAGCGAGAACGCTATATTAGTGAGAATAGAGTAGTAGGTTGAGAAACATGGACACGTAGCGCTGACAGAGATGGGAGAAAGAAGTTATCTTTTTAAGTATACATCGTGAGCTCATGACAAGAGATGTAGCAATTATCAATGTGAAAATTGATAGACGGATGGGCGAAAGGGTTTGAGATGGCAACCATGTGATGTAATTGAGCAAGAGATGCACATTGTGGAAGAAGTATGCTGCTGTCATCGCCCGTATGTCAAGTGAGGCAAAGCAGTTCGAAAATGCCAAGTCCCACACAGCCACTATATAAGAGCATTGATGCTGTGCAAGGCCAATTGATCGTCGTCGGCTGCTCGATACGAAATACGGGAGCCGGATTCGTGCAGCCGTAAAAGTCTATGTGAGACAGTGTCTCGTCTCGTGACTCAATTACCCCACCACTGACATATGAACCGCACCCAGCAAAATAATTTGTCTGACTGACGCCAACACATGCGCAGCATATCAACCATTGCACGTTCAAAAGCAAGAGATACTGCAATCCTACAAACGCCTTTAGATCGAGCATATTCTCCCAGATAAAGCCTCTCTCAAGGCAACACAGTCTAAGATGCCGCAAACTGTTGTGAAGAATGGCGACCAGTTAGGCATCCGCCTCGATCGCACCGATCAAACATACATCCCAGGCGAAACTATAAGCGGACATGTCTTTCGTAAAAGTCCTATAGTTACCTCCAAGGCAACGCTCCAAATCTCTTTGCATGGTAGAAGCAAGTCCAGGATGGTTGCGAACCATGGGCATCTCACATCCACTCACCGAGGGCGTTTTGATCTTGTGAAGTCACCCGACTACACAAAAACCATCTTTCGAGGGCCACTCCATATACCAGCCGATGGAACGGAGCAGCGCTGGCCATTCGCTATCCAAATTCCAACACATATTGATGTGTCGGCCCTAGAATCAGGCGTGATCCAGGAGCAGAGCTATCTGTCGTTGGATCCAGCCGATGTCTTGACCCACCGCCTGCCTCCAACGTTTTCTGCAGAGAACTACCAATACCTGTCAGGCATGTCGGCATTCGTCGAGTACTTCTTACAAGCAGAATTGAAAACATCATCGCGTGGCTCTTCAAATGCTATGGATGCGACATTACCTTTCAAAATGCTGTGTTCGAACTCGGAACAATCAAATATTGCATCGTGTTTAAAGATCTCCAGCCACACACAGAGTATCTCATCTCCCACCCTCATAGCCGAACAGACGAATGCTGGAGCAGTGCAGCATGCAACGACTCTACTGGGACAACCAAAGTACCCGCTTTTATTGTTCGATGTTCAGGTCCAGATACCGACAGTCTTGCAGATCAACAGTCGCGATCCCGTGCCATTTTTGGTATCAGCTATTCCGGATCTGGATAGAAGTAGCGGCAATGTGCAGTACAGCTCGCAAGAGATGTGTATAACTCATGTATCCATGAATATTGTTGCCAGGACAGAAGTCAAATGTCTGGCTAGAAAGGGTACCCGCCAGGCTGACGTTGAGACGCAAATAGACCTGCGAGCCGAAGATGCATACTGCCGGTATGGAAATAGCTTACTCATACCATGGAAGGATCCAATTACAGATGGAGAGTTGTCACAAGAGAATACACGTCGTGCGGATCCTTTGAACGTGGGAGAGAAAATTGGCTTACGCCTCGAGCGGAGGGAAGACCTATTTGCGACCTTCCAGACGTACAACATTCAGCATACACACCGTTTGAAATGGGAATTGATAGTTCAAGTTGCTGGAGGTAATTTTGGGCTGTTCGGAGAAGATGATGTTAAGATTCTGACCAGTCCCGAGTTAGAACGCAGTACGGAATGGATACAGCCACCATCCGAGGACCAACTCCCGAGCTTTTCCGATCACCAAGAGACTCTGCTTGAGTCCGATGCGGGGAGGATGAGCCAAGATAGAGAGAGGCGATTAGGTGGAGTTGGTGGACTTTCACGCCTATGGGCTTTTTGATTGCCTAAGCTGAATTAGAGACGTGTCTTGTCTACGAGCCAGGCTAATTTGAACTCTTTGCCAAGCAAATTCTTGTATCTACTGAGGCCTTTAATTTGACAAACTCTCCGTTCACAAACTACAGACGAAACATAACATCTGAAGGTAAGAGAAAGAGTCTCACTCTATCTGGAGGAAAGATAGGTCCACCGCCAGCTGGTCATTGAAAACCAAAAGGAGACGTCGAGGCGAGGACAGCTCCAGAAGAATTAGTCATGTCTTCGACAATCTTGTTGCAAATACAACTCAAGATATTGTCACACTATCGCCTCCGTTCTTAGGATCGAGTTAGTCTGACCAGCCAAAAGCGTGAAATCTGGTGTAACAATCTTCCTCCACAGTCTGGTACAAGGGCGAGATTGGGGCATCGACGAATCGAGAGAAAGGGGACGGATAGTGGCCCCAGGGCGTGCTCTGTGTGGGGGAGGGCCTGTAGTGCGGTAGCGTGTTTCCTTGATGTTAGGGTTAAAGACTCCTAGATCATCTCGTCTATAGATCATGCCCTATCGGATCCCTGTTGCGACACTTGAAGAGCTCCTTTTGCGCCCAGAAAGAGCCACTATACAATGGCTTGGCTTCTTATGGGTGGTTAGAAAGGGCTGGACTACACCATATCAATAGTCTACCACTAGCTCTATATCGAGCGGCTCGGCACGACAGCGTCAATACTGAGGTAGAAAAGGTCATATGGCGGGCTTCCGACTCAAATCTCTTCCTTCTTTTCCCTTTGTCCAGCAATCTCTTTCCATACCCAACTTGTTGTTCCTCGTTTTACAGCCCAATACTCATTACCATGATTTCGTCTCACTTTCTGACTGGGGCCATTGTTCTGATGGCCACCAGCGCAGTCAATGCTGGAAGGTGTCAGCACTCCTCCATATTCACCTCGACAACTGTCACTGCAACCGTCTCGACCAGCAGTGACTCTACTACTTCCACGACTGAGAGCTTTATCACGTCTCTCGAGACGGAGGCGGACACTGGTACTACCTCAACTAGTATCATCTCGATTGAACCCATAGCTAGCGAGGCTAGTACTCCTTTCAATTACCCCTACTACTAGTGAGACTATTAGCAACACCACCACCTCAGCCGCTACTAGTACTACTACTACCGCCCCTGCTGACAACCCTGACAGCTTCGTTGATGCGAACGACTGTCTTTTGTCCACAACGAACAGTCTTTGCACCCAAGGCCTATGTATTTGCAGCGCTGACAACGTCTGTATTGTTCGGACCAACATTGACCAGTGCTCTACCGAGTCCGAGTGCTTCACGGCACAAACTGTGAAGCCGGAGTCTGTGTCGACCAAGTCCGTGCACCGGAGACGCAGATTGTGTAGCCAACTTGGATGTTTGTGTCTTGCCGGGCTCTTGCACTTGCGTCAACA
>NW_006921456.1:23004-33965 GCF_000392275.1 Phaeoacremonium minimum UCRPA7 | reverse complement strand
GGACTCGGCACCTTAGTCTGAGGGTGCCTCCGCACAAGATTGCGCTGTATCATCTTTCCTACCCTTTGCCCGTGTGTTCTCGGTCAGTGCACGGGCTGATCAACAAATACAACATCTGTGACAATCTTAAAGCTATGTAACGTGGAGCTTTCTTTGTAAGTAGTATGTTGTATACATAAGATGAAAGCGTTGTAGATTACCTACGAGGTGCTATATATAGTGCTATTGGGCCGGAACAACCCTATACGTTGCCACAACATCCAATAGCCACAGGAGGGCGTTAAGGTCAAAGCGGAAGACAAGATATGTATTCTTGATGGTGAACTCAGCTGGGAGCTATGGCACATAATATCTTAGATTTTATAAGTGGACGCTTTTAGAGAAGTTTTGCTAACATAGATAGCGCTAAACTTGCAAAGAAAGAAATTGAGCAGCCTCGCCAGCATTCGCGCCGTAAGTGAGATGAGCTGCGGTGATCACAAGTGTGTCGTCGCAAACGAGATCCCCCGGCGCACAAATAACCTTCGTCTGAACTGGCGGATAACCTGGAATCTGTCCTTTGTCCTGTGCGTTTCGAGTATAGCCAAAAAGGACAACTCCCTTGATCTTGTCCTGGATCTCCTGTGACTGTGCCTGAATGGAAGCATCCACGACGGCGGTTCCCTGGCTGTCAGACAAGAACGGATTAATAATCCTCACCACTGTTAAGAGAGTGTGCATGGCCCTACCTGTAACCGGCAGCGAGGATGGTTGAATTTGGGCATTTGCTATTTGCAAGTTGGAACATGTCGTTGGCGGCAGATATGGCGGCGGGACTGGTGTTTTGGGGCAGGAAGTTGTCAGATATCGTGGCTAAGTAGGCCCCGCCGATGCCCTGGCACGCAACCTTGTCTTCACCGAGCTGCTTTTGAAGATCGTCACAAGTCTGTGGTCCACAAATCGTTCCCTAGTAGACAAGGCATAACAGTTAGCAACCACTGACTTGCACTGGCTAGTAGAAAGATTGTCTATGGCGGAAAGAGAAAAATTCTGGTATACCATGTTTCCTGGTTCGGTGGAACCCCTAGCGAAGATGAAAGTGATATCTCTACAGTCCCCATTCTGAAGATCGTTGCTATTGATATTGATAGCCTGGCGAGACTGAATGTCGTTGGAAGCCCAGACAGGAATTCTGCTTGCACCAGTGAGGCACAGAAAGGGAAAAACTGTGAGAAGAAACTTCATATTGAGAAAGATCACATTCACTGATACGAATTCGTATTCAGCGGATTCTTGGAAGCAATGGATCGTTGGGTAGATGGAGGATAGTAAGACGAAGTTGACAATTCTTCAATAGTGCGTCTCAACTTAATATATCAAGTCCACACCACATGGTCTCCGTCCCAAGTCACCCTCGGGCTTTTGACATGCTTTGAGGCGTATTTCTTCAAAGTTACTGTCTTCGGTAACCAACTCACGTACCAAGTCTCCCACAGGATTGCTATGAAAAATCATCCATACCGGAAGCGGTCATGGAAGCGAAAATGTATTATAGGCTGAGCTGTGGCATCAGTGCCCCCTAGACGGGTGGCCGTTTTGCGAAGGACGTATATTGGATACAATCTTGATAATTCAGCAGTTCTGATTGATTTATTAGATGGTTGTTCTCCGACAATGGAGGCGTACATTCGCGACTATTCTTTTTCGATACACAGTTGCGAGCCGGGATAAAAGGCAGATTGGACGCCAAGTATAACCTCATTGGAGATGCTAGTCCAATCAAATCGCGCAATCTTTTCTCAGGGCTTTTCTCAACTTATTATTTGTCACTTGAGCGGCCAAGTTATCGACTGGAGCCACAGACGCTGTCATGAAACATACCCTGAAACAAAGCGCCAAACAAAGGCGTTGCTCAGCCACGAGCCGAGAAAAGCAGATATGCTGCATACAAAGAGTAATAGATAATTGGTTCCGTACGATCAATTACTGACTCCAGCATTTGAAAATTATTGTTGTCACGGTCTGTCACTGTAGACTGATGTTTTATCACCATGGAAGCTTGCAGTTGGGATGCTTGGTAGAACGCTCTCGTCTTATAAGTCAGCTGCGCTGGAGTTACAGGCCAGATCCCTCTCATCGGAAATCAAGGTTGCATTAAGCAGCAAAATCTATAGCTACGGCTTCGGGGTGGCGGACAGTGCTAAGAGACGAAAACTTGTATTATATAACTATGGCTGTAGACCAACTAATTCTCCTGGTGGTGGAAACTCTGTGCCGATAAGCTCTTGAAAGCCAAATACAAATTCACGATCGTTTACTAGGTCAGCTTCGACGTGTCTTTCTGTATGTGGCGCATATAGTGAGGGTGCTGTCGGAGAAGGTTGGACTAAGCAGGGCCTGCCATCAATAACGTGCATGTGATCAGCATTGATGCCCGGGCTAATCCAGAAAACCATGTTCGGATCAAGCTCTGTTTTCAAGGCGGAGAGACGAGGATAATTTGAGCCCCAGAAGTGATTACTCCAATTCGGCTCGTCTGTGCTGGCCTGCAATCTATTAGCTGGATGTACTGTAGTTTAAAGGACGAATGTGACATTCAACAGACCTCGTTGATATAAGTTCCCATTTCGGGCGCGAACTCCCTTAATCCGTCAACATTAGTTGTGTTGGTCTTCCAGCCAACAAGGAAGACCGTGGCATTCCTCCACCCTGGATTGGCAGCAGTGTTCTTGCCGTCACCTTGTGTCATACCTGGTGTAGTCATCAGGACGCCCATACTTCCTGCTGTTCCTCGCAAGGCATATGTGAGGTTTTTGCTTTGCAAATGTGCGGCGCTTAGAAGATGACTATCGAATGGAACTATCCCGTGGCTTGTCGGTGGGCCAAGATTCTCTGCTCGCCCATACGTCGTATTAAAGAAGTCCTCATAGCCATTGAAGAGAAAATGCTTGCTTTGGAACGCCGTCATCCCAGGAATGGACTGCATTTTGTTGAGGATCGGACCCCAGATAGCGTTGGCATCAGCAACGTTGGCCCGCTCGCCTGTGTGGATCGCATGACATCTTATATGGTCATCTTGGACGTAGAAGTAAGCCGAAACATTCCCCAGACTGTGAACTCCTGGAAGTTGAGAAAATAAGTACGCCATGGCCTCACTAGTCTGTGTGCGGCCGGTAGCTGGGTCCGTGATATTTGCCGGCAACGTCGAATTGATATACCAGTGAAAGCCAAGTACGGGTGTCTTGGCGTGAAGTTTCCAAGTCGCTTCCACGACGACACCAAATGTGCTTCCACCACCTCCCCTTATCGCCCAGAAAAGTTCGGGGTTGGAGATATCATTCGCAACTCTTAGCTCGCCATCAGGAGTAACAATCTTGGCCTCGAGCCATTGGTCCACTCCTAGACCGTACTGTGCAGTGAAAGGACCATAGCCGCCGTTCTGGCCCCATCCCCCAGCTGCGGCCACTCCGGCTGATTTGATTCAGCAATGTTGCTAGTGGCCTCGAAAGAGATGGAGGAAATAATTACCATGTGTGCCACCGACCAGGAAGAGGCCAGATGCATCAAGTGCCGTGTTGAGATCGAGGCTATTGACAGCCGGATTGAATGTCACCGCTGCTTGCTCGCCGGGTATAGGAGTAATTGTTTGAACGGACTCATTGCCATGTAGATTTTCAACCCCTTCCGCCGTCGCCTTGAAAGATGCTGATACACGGGCACCCTGGAGCAGGGAAACATCAATAATGAGACCAGAACCGGCAATATTTCGACCTAGCTGGTCATGGCCTGTTGTCATGACCGAGACTCGCACTTCTTTTGATGCGGCAAACCTCACTGCAGCTTGTACATCTTGGTAGCATTTAGCACGGATACGATAATCTGGTAGTGGCCCTAAACTGTCGGCGTTGTTTTGCGTTTCGACTCCAGGAATGGCCTCACGCCACTCTTGCAACGTTGGCCAGTCGGCGTCCGAGGGTAATCTACGGCACCCAGGGAGAGCGCGAGCAGCGTAGACTATGGCAGCGTCAAGCGCCAGCCAAGAAACGTGAAACAAAGAAGAGCCCTTCATGGCCGTCACCGTCCGGGATGATTAAATGTTTGATACTGCTAGGAACCCTATGGTGAGAGTATTTATATATGCCCAACGTTTATGATCGACGTGCCTTCCATATTCACGGATCAAGCTTGTTGTCCGTTGTAAATTAGCAAGGCCGATTTGAATTATCGAAAACGCCTCGTGTTGTGGTCGGTGCAACACTACATGTCTCTCGAGTGTAGTTCTGGTTTGAATCTAGGTTGGCTAGGTTGCAGGGCTACATGATACCCCTGGTATGCGGAAGCCGATCTAAAGTTCTATAAATTCATGTTTTTAGATCTTGAACCCCCGGCCTCTTTCTCGCTCTCGCATATCCCTTTGATTTGTTGCCAACTAAGAACATCTTATATGTGCGGGGATGATGTCCACCAAAGATAGATCTATCCGTTGTAGATCGTAATCTTTCAGGAGAATGAAAGCATGTGACGGACCGAAAGGGGACATTGGGTGAACGCATGTGATGTATGCCAAGTCTAGCTAAGCGGAGATGGCTTACAACTGCCGGATGCCTAGCCATGGAAGAAAACTTTGTTCCATCGTCTCAAGGAGAAGTTTTCACCTGCCCGCTTTAGATACAAATTAAATTGTGTACCTTGAATTAATAATGCCAGATGGTAACTACCTGTCGAAATACATCATGCAAGGTAAACATATCAATTGATGAGGCCATTTCTGCCATGCTGGAATGGTTGCGTTACGGAATTGTCGGCACGCTTGAATGAATATCTAGAGTAAAGAACAGCCAAAAAAGCTATGAGCTAGCACTGCACGAAAAAAAAAAAAAAAAAAATACAAGTTCTTACCGATTCGCCAACATACGGCTTGGATGAATCGGTACAGAGCTTAATCAATGATTTACAAGTGTGTATAATGAAGCTATTCCAGTAGGCCTTCATCTTATTAAGTTAGCGCGAGAGTTTCTAAGCCAAGGCAACCTTGGCACCCCCGGGCACTAGCTCGGTGAAGACCAGGTCAGGATCGTACTTGTCCCTAATGGCCTTGAGCTTCCGCAAATTCTTGGCTCCATACGCAGGGTATGTCTCAGGGATCTGGGACTTCTGGATGTCACTGAGGTACATGAACTGGAGCGGGCCGAGGCCGACAGCAGCGAGTTTCTCCCGGATTTTAGCGTTCGCCACCGCGTGCACTCCAAGCACGCGCTCATCGTCTTCTGGATTCGACCACAGAGGAGCTTCGACATACCAGATCGCAGGACTGTCGTCACGTCCCAGACCCATAGCGTTTTCAGGAGCTGCAGTCACAATGGGGGTTATCGGAAGCATATTGAAAGCGGTCGAGAACCCTTCGACGTCCGCTAAAGACGCAACTGACTCGTAGTATGTGTCGAAAGCGATTCTTGCAGCTGTAGCATTGGCCTTGCTTGTCAACCAGTGAAATGATGCTCGGGTGCCAAGAAGAGGAGCATAATTGAACTCATTTGTCCATGCGCCCATGGTCGTTCGCGTGATGTTCCCCCTTGTGATGGGTAAGATAGGTGCAGTGAAATTTTCCAGTCCAACGGGAACATCACCCTCGCCGCTATACCACAGATATCCGTCAAATGAGATATCACTGCTGCGTGAAGGTACCCAGCGCGTCTGGCCCTCGAAAGAAGCCTTTGGATATTCCGCGCCATGGAGTGCAAACTGCTCGACACCTTTGATGTATTTTTCGGAGACATTGGCTCCCCAAGAGACTGTTCCGATGAGTGCCGAAGAGATCGGGATAGTATTGAGAACTGCCTGCGTGACGATGCAGAAGTTGTTGCCGCCTCCGACCAGAGCCCAGAACAGGTCGGGATGCTCTTCAGCACTGGCAGTCACCAGACTTCCATCAGCAAGGACGCACTGAGTGATAATCAGAGCTTGTCAGCTAGGCATGGCTTAGGATGTCCACGGTAGGATATCACTTACATCTAAAGATTTTGCAGCGTTCGACATCCCAAATTCATACGCCATGAAACCGAAGGGACCTCCTCCAAGAATTGCACCAATGACACCACCATCACCAGAGCGAATACCGTTGGCAGTGACACCATACTTGTCCAGATACGCATACAACGGAGGCCATGTAATACCAGACCCGACGACAACGGTCTGGCGGTCATCCGAGATAGCCAAGGTGCTTAGGTTTGTCATGGCCATCAGAATACCTTCAGGTCCGATATTGGCCGCATTGTCAATAGGCATAGCACCTCCGCTGCGAATACCAAACTTGATATGGTGCTGTTGGAAAGTACGAAGAGCGAATTGCACATCTTTTGCGCATTGCGGAGCGAAGATGCAAGATGGCCCCAGGTAGGTTGTTGAGGTCCAAGAATCTATGCCGAATCTGTTAGTGACACTGGATTGTCCTTAAGATAAATCAATGGCGGATTCCCACATTCATTCTCGAAACGATATCGCTCCGAGTCAGGGAAGAAAGTCTTGTCAGGGTAGGCGGAAGCCAACGCACGGCATCCGTCCTCAACGGCAGCGGATGTCACAATTGTGGCGAATAAGGCAAGTCTAAGGACAGAGTTCAGGGAAACCATTTTTCTTAACGGATCGTGACAAGCAAAAACGGTCACGATACTCAAATTGCGGTGGATGTCGGAGATATGGCGCACAATCTAATGTTCCCTAGAATAAGTGCTCTCACATTTATACATGCCTAACTTAGAGAATCACAAAGCGGATATATTACGATCGCCAAGCCCTACGAATTGCCAAGTTGTTCCTTCATCTTAAAAGAACAAGTGTTGTCTTGGCCCCTGTAGGACTGTAGTATAAGTTCGTGGAAGTATGATTAAAAGATGAACACTTGGCGCATAACTAGACTCTAGAATCCCCTGAAATCAAGTTGATCTGAGATTGTTAGTATTATGCTTTTTCACTCGAGCGGGCTGTACATATCCAGTGCAGAAGAGCCGAGTCTGTGCGGTATCCTTGCAATATGAACTCTAAGCCAGCTTGCTTGGCCACACCAAACATGAGCCTAGTTCCAGGATAGAAGATGAACGAACCTCCGAGTTGAACGCATCGTTCAATAAACACAGCTATGTCTCTCCCAACAGCTCATCCCTCTCGCTGAGATTACTTCAGAAGCCGGGCTCCATATTTGCATTCCTAGATTAAACATTATCACAACTAATATCCCCAACATGGCGACATAAAAAAACGCATCGATTTGTCAGACCGACACATCTCGGGCAGACCGGATTACATCGGAAAGACGGGCTAAAACTCTTTGACCAACAGGAGCCAATCAAGTAGCTGTCCGAGAGGTTGAGCCAAGCTGGCAGATCATTTCCTGAGGTTAAAGGCGTGGTAGATGCTTCTAGGAATTGACGTATTGTTCGGTAGCGATTGGAAGAGCTAAGATGTTTCACAAAATAGATAGTAAATTCGCCACCTGCCTAGATCGGCATCTCGGGATGCTACGACTGCGGGGCCACAAACCGAGAGCGTGAGCGAGAGCGAGTGCAACTCAATGGTCTACTGTAGGTATCAAAGCTTAATAGGCATACTATCCATGTCAACTATTCATGTTCATCAATTATACTAAATCAGTGCATTTTTGTCTGAAAGTGGTGGCAGCTTTATACATGCGTCAACCAGTTAACTTGCAACCCCATAGCTCCCTGCCGAAAGCCATTCTCAAGAAGAGAGATCCCGACATTCAGGCTACCGAATTCAACAGTTAAGAAAGTGGGATGATCATTCTACCCCCAAGTGGCTGGGAACGGAATCTGCCAAGGATTCACTGAAAAGCTGTTGTAAGCCGTCCTCAAAGCCGTAATCCGCGCCGTCACAGCAGCAGGCTGATTCTGCTGCTGCTCTATGAGCGGGATATAAACGAATAGGAAATATTTTCAGGCTTGTTAGAAGATTCAACTAAAGATAAAAGTCCGATTGCTCGACTCACTCTCAACTTTAGTCTTAGCTAGTCCATGCTGCTCACGCATGAAACTGCGCCATTTGTTGCCTAAATTAAGTCGTACATATGCCTGGGAGCCATACTGATCGTCGTTCTATGATGTAAAATATAGTCAGTATTTTGAAGATCTCATACCATCTCTACACCAACTGTGGTAATTTAAAGCTTCATTGCGATGCTAGCTATCTCGTCACTTTTGATTTCGAAGCTAACCAGGTTTCCGTACGCATCTTCAATCTGATCACTACCATGGACTTTAGCTTGCTTCTTTACCATTGCAACAGCTTAGTTTCAATCTCACAGAAACTGTCCTATTCGTGTGGCCTGGGTAACCCATGTCTGCTGAACTGCTTGGATTTGCATCTATAATCTTGGTTAATCATATACATTGAGATAACATGTCATTGATCTTACGTATTTCACAGCATTCATGAGACTCTTGCAGGTATTAATGGCATAGTGGATATCCTTGCCCTGTGCATTGTTAAAATAGTTAGTCATAGTCGTGGACTTTCGAATTGGCCCATCCCCAAAGATCCTATGATCGCAAGTCAGTCTTTCGAGAATCTTGCTCAGGACTTGCGTATTACGCCGCTTTGAGACGATTGGTATCTTTTTCAAGAAGCAGGAGCTCATCCCCGAAGTAGCCATCATTTGGAATTGCACGGGTCACGATCCAAAGGCCGTCGCCATCGATGTTCTGGTTAGTCACCCCAGTCAACTTATACGACCACCAGAAATAGAGGTATTGGCAATATTTCCACAGATTGTTGCTCGGGTCAACAGCCCCTTGTAACCGCTGCTTTCTGGTTAGAAAACTGAGTAGCCCGATATTTGTATTACAGCCTGCGCATTGCATATAGAAGCTATTCTTGAATCTTTAGGAATGAAACGATTCGATCGCTCATTCTCATGCCACTTAGAGAAGTCAACATGATGAATTCTTTCTTACAATTCTCCTCGTGGTCGGTTCCCCAGCCAATTCTTTATCTAATGCATCTCAAAGATCTGATTCTCAACATGGGTGAGTATTACTGAAACTTTGGGCAGAGTTCTCAATGTCTTCCTGTTAACCTAAATGGTAACAGGAACTCTACAGAAGAAAGATTGGCACTGGAGAAACGAGGGATGGAACTATGCCCAGTGGCGTATTCCTCCCCCGGGCAGATCCAGTATTTTGCATATCCAAGATCACTTATGATTCCATTTGGCGAGACTCTGATGCCCTCATCAACGGCAACATCAACAACTAGTAGTGGGACAGGAGGATCATCATTTGGAACAGTCACATCCACAATAGCCAGTGTCTCGCCATCAGCTACCTGCCCAGAAGACACTCCATCGTGCGACTGGGGTTCCTGTGGCGGATCCTTCAGCATCGACACCGGGAAAGCAACCTGTACAAACAGCTCCTTGGCAGGCTGCGCCTGCCAGCCGTCCGACTCCACCTGTGGTGACCCTCAGGCCTGCAATCTCAACCATTGTGACGGCGCCTTTGGAGATGAAGGTCAAGCGACTTGCCAAAACTTCTTTGCCGGGTGCACTTGTCAACCTACGGATGCGACCTGCGGCGATCCTCAGCCCTGTGGCCAGGGCGGTTGTTCTGGAACGTATGACTCCAATTCGAACACAGCACGCTGTCGCGGTACACGCTGTCGCGGTAACTTTGCAGGCTGCAAGTGTGAGCCCACAGCAGTGACGTGCGGGAATCCACAGCCTTGCAATCGCAATGGGTGTCGAGGCACCTTCGACGCGAATTCCAATACAGCCCACTGTCGTGGCAACTATGCCGGCTGTGAGTGTCTTCCCGCAGATGACACTTGCGGCACGCCACAATCTTGTGACGCAAACGGCTGCAAAGGTTCATTTGACCCCAATAGCAACGGCGCAAAATGCCGGGAGAACTTTGTCGGGTGCCGATGCATTCCTGATTCTGGAACTTGTGGCGATCCGCAGTCATGCGGCTCGAATGGATGCGCCGGGGCCTATGATTATGGCAGCAACCTCGCTCGTTGCACGGGGAACTTTAACGGCTGTGCCTGTAAGCCAGCTGGCAAGACATGCGGCTCGCCTCAGAGTTGCGACGCAGGCGGTTGTGGCGGATCCGTGAATAACCAGAACACGGGCGATGCTACGTGCAAGAAGGCGTACATCGGCTTTCCGTGTACTGCCAAAGACAGCACACCAAACAACTGCAGAACTCTCCAAAGCTGTGACTTTGCAGACTGCAATGGGCACGTGAACCCGGGTTCAAACCTTAGGACTTGTACTAGAGGCTCGCACAAAGGGTGTGGATGCACGAAGCCGTCTGGGGGAAGTGGCAATGGACAAGGGCACACCTGTCCTGTAGGTTATCCCAAGGGGGAAGATTGCCTGGCATTGATCAACCATCTGCCAAGCTCGCTTCTGCAGCTCAAAAACCCAGGGATCTGTTACTCAGACGGGGGGAACCGCTGGTGCGATTTTGTGACATGGGGAACGTGCCAGCTGAGCCTGGGATATAAAGTCGCAAATGGTAATGCACTGTGAGTTCCCTGATAGCTTTCTCTTGCTGACAGGGTGGATTCTTGTTGTGACAGTGTTTGCTAACTCACGACTTCCGAGACTACCCCCTCCCCAGGAATGGGTCGTGAAGAGCGTCGCCAACCAGATTTTCGGTAGCCAAGGTTGCTATGGCGCTGGCAAGTTGACGACTAATCAGGGAGGAACATCTCTTCCGGTGCTAATTTGCCTTAAGCAGGTTGGCTATGACTGCAAGTAATCGAGAATTGGTGCTGAGAAGAATAGGGAATCAACGGATATGCTCACGATGATGTTCCACAAGGTGAATGCCGCAGTCGCGATATAGCTCAGGTATAGAATTTGAAGCGCGAAAAATCGACACAAATAAGAAGCAGGATTAAGTCCATAGCTTTAGACACTAAGTTGGGGGAGCATGGTCTTACTCCTGCCAGCAGTCAGGTGACTT